>NC_141537.1:107296641-107514141 GCF_021556685.1 Rattus norvegicus | reverse complement strand
TGTCGTTTCCCTAATTTGTTTCTCGGCTTGTTTCTCTTTTGTATAGAGGAAGGCAACTGATTTATTTGAGTTAATTTTATACCCAGCCACTTTGCTGAAGTTGTTTATCAGCTTTAGTAGTTCTCTGCTGGAACTTTTGGGATCACTTAAATATACTATCATGTCATCTGCAAATAGTGATATTTTGACCTCTTCTTTTCCGATCTGTATCCACTTGACCTCCTTTTGTTGTCTGATTGCTCTGGCTAGAACTTCAAGAGCTATATTGAATAAGTAGGGAGAGAGTGGGCAGCCTTGTCTAGTCCCTGATTTTAGTGGGATTGCTTCAAGTTTCTCTCCATTTAGTTTAATGTTAGCAACTGGTTTGCTGTATATGGCTTTTACTATGTTTAGGTATGGGCCTTGAATTCCTATTCTTTCCAGGACTTTTATCATGAAGGGGTGTTGAATTTTGTCAAATGCTTTCTCAGCATCTAATGAAATGATCATGTGGTTCTGTTCTTTCAGTTTGTTTATATAATGGATCACGTTGATGGTTTTCTGTATATTAAACCATCCCTGCATGCCTGGGATGAAGCCTACTTGATCATGGTGGATGATTGTTTTGATGTGCTCTTGAATTCGGTTTGCCAGAATTTTATTGAGTATTTTTGCGTCGATATTCATAAGGGAAATTGGTCTGAAGTTCTCTTTCTTTGTTGTGTCTTTGTGTGGTTTAGGTATAAGAGTAATTGTTGCTTCGTAGAAGAAATTCGGTAGTGCTCCATCTGTTTCAATTTTGTTGAATAGTTTGGATAATATTGGTATGAGGTCTTCTATGAAGGTTTGATAGAATTCTGCACTAAACCCATCTGGACCTGGGCTCTTTTTGGTTGGGAGACCTTTAATGACTGCTCCTATTTCCTTAGGAGTTATAAGGTTGTTTAACCGGTTTATCTGTTCCTGATTTAACTTCGATACCTGGTATCTGTCTAGGAAATTGTCCATTTCCTGAAGATTTTCAAGTTTTTTTGAATATAGGTTTTTATAGTAAGATCTGATGATTTTTTGAATTTCCTCTGAATCTGTAGTTATGTCTCCCTTTTCATTTCTGATTTTGTTAATTTGGACGCACTCTCTGTGTCCTCTCGTTAGTCTGGCTAAGGGTTTATCTATCTTGTTGATTTTCTCAAAGAACCAACTTTTGGTTCTGTTGATTCTTTCTATGGTCCTTTTTGTTTCTAGTTGGTTGATTTCAGCTCTGAGTTTGATTATTTCCTGCCTTCTACTCCTCCTGGGTGTATTTGCTTCTTTTTGCTCTAGAGCTTTTAGGTGTGCTGTCAAGCTGCTGACATATGCTCTTTCCTGTTTCTTTCTGAAGGCACTCAGCGCTATGAGTTTTCCTCTTAGCACAGCTTTCATTGTGTCCCATAAGTTTGGGTATGTTGTACCTTCATTTTCATTAAATTCTAAAAAGTTTTTAATTTCTTTCTTTATTTCTTCCTTGACCAGGTTATCATTGAGTAGAGCATTGTTCAATTTCCACGTATATGTGGGCATTCTTCCCTTATTGTTATTGAAGACCAGTTTTAGGCCATGGTGGTCCGATAGCACGCATGGGATTATTTCTATCTTTCTGTACCTGTTGAGGCCCGTTTTTTGACCAATTATATGGTCAATTTTGGAGAAAGTACCATGAGGAGCTGAGAAGAAGGTATATCCTTTTGCTTTAGGATAGAATGTTCTATAAATATCCGTTAAGTCCATTTGGCTCATGACTTCTCCTAGCCTGTCGACATCACTGTTTAATTTCTGTTTCCATGATCTGTCCATTGATGAGAGTGGAGTGTTGAAATCTCCCACTATTATTGTGTGAGGTACAATGTGTGTTTTGAGCTTTAGTAAGGTTTCTTTTACGTATGTAGGTGCCCTTGTATTTGGGGCATAGATATTTAGGATTGAGAGTTCATCTTGGTGGATTTTTCCTTTGATGAATATGAAGTGTCCTTCCTTATCTTTTTTGATGACTTTTAGTTGAAAATTGATTTTATTTGATATTAGAATGGCTACTCCAGCTTGCTTCTTCTGACCATTTGCTTGGAAAGTTGTTTTCCAGCCTTTCACTCTGAGGTAGTGTCTGTCTTTGTCTCTGAGGTGTGTTTCCTGTAGGCAGCAGAATGCAGGGTCCTCGTTGCATATCCAGTTTGTTAATCTATGTCTTTTTATTGGGGAGTTGAGGCCATTGATATTGAGAGATATTAAGGAATAGTGATTATTGCTTCCCGTTATATTCATATTTGGATGTGAGGTTATGTTTGTGTGCTTTCATTCTCTTTGTTTTGTTGCCAAGACGATTAGTTTCTTGCCTCTTCTAGGGTATAGCTTGCCTCCTTATGTTGGGCTTTACCATTTATTATCCTTTGTAGTGCTGGATTTGTAGAAAGATATTGTGTAATTTGGTTTTGTCATGGAATATCTTGGTTTCTCCATCAATGTTAATTGAGAGTTTTGCTGGATACAGTAACCTGGGCTGGCATTTGTGTTCTCTTAGGGTCTGTATGACATCAGTCCAGGATCTTCTGGCCTTCATAGTTTCTGGCGAGAAGTCTGGTGTGATTCTGATAGGTCTGCCTTTATATGTTACTTGACCTTTTTCCCTTACTGCTTTTAATATTCTTTCTTTATTTTGTGCGATTGGTGTTTTGACAATTATGTGACGGGAGGTGTTTCTTTTCTGGTCCAATCTATTTGCAGTTCTGTAGGCTTCTTGTATGTCTATGGGTATTTCTTTTTTTAGGTTAGGGAAGTTTTCTTCTATGAATTTGTTGAAGATATTTACTGGTCCTTTGAGCTGGGAGTCTTCACTCTCTTCTATACCTATTATCCTTAGGTTTGATCTTCTCATTGAGTCCTGGATTTCCTGTATGTTTTGGACCAGTAGCTTTTTCTGCTTTACATTATCTTTGACAGTTGAGTCAATGATTTCTATGGAATCTTCTGCTCCTGAGATTCTCTCTTCCATCCCTTGTGTTCTGTTGGTGAAGCTTGTATCTACAGCTCCTTGTCTCTTCTTTTGGTTTTCTATATCCAGGGTTGTTTCCATGTGTTCTTTCTTGATTGCTTCTATTTCCATTTTTAATTCCTTCAACTGTTTGATTGTGTTTTCCTGGAATTCTTTCAGGGATTTTTGTGTCTCCTCTCTATGGGCTTCTACTTGTTTATTTATGTTTTCCTGGAATTCTTTCAGGCATTTTTGCGATTCCTCTCTGTAGGCTTCTACTTGTTCTCTAAGGGAGTTCTTCACGTCTTTCTTGAAGTCCTCCAGCATCATGATCAAAAATGATTTTGAAACTAGATCTTGCTTTTCTGGTGTGTTTGGATATTCCATGTTTGTTTTGATGGGAGAATTAGGCTCCGATGGTGCCATGTAGTCTTGGTTTCTGTTGCTTGGTTTCATGCGCTTGCCTCTCGCCATCAGATTATCTCTAGTGTTACTTTGTTCTGCTATTTCTGACAGTGGCTAGACTGTCCTATATGCCTGTGTGTCAGGCGTGCTGTAGACCTGTTTTCCTCTCTTTCAGTCAGTTATGGGGACAGAGTGTTCTGCTTTCGAGCCTGAAGTTTTTCCTCTCTACAGGTCTTCAGCTGTTCCTGTGGGCCTGTGTCTTGAGTTCACCAGGCAGCTTTCTTGCAGCAGAAAAGTTGGTCTTACCTGTGGTCCCGAGGCTCAAATTCGCTCGTGGGGTGCTGCCCACAGGCTCTCTGCAGCGGCAGCAACCAGGAAGACCTGTGCCGCCGTTTCCGGGAGCTTCAGTACACCAGGGTTCCAGATGGTCTTTGGCTTTTTCCTCTGGCATCGAGATGTGTGTGCAGAGAGCAGTCTCTTCTGGTTTCCCAGGCTTGTCTGCCTCTCTGAAGGTTTAGCTCTCCCTCCCACGGGATTTGGGTGCATAGAACTGTTTATCTGGTCTGTTTCCTTCAGGTTCCGATGGTGTCTCAGGCAGGGGTCCTGCCGCTCCTGGGCCCTCCCCCACGGGAGCCCAGAGGCCTTATACAGTTTCCTCTTGGGCCAGGGATGTGGGCAGGGGTGAGCAGTGTTGGTGGTCTCTTCCGCTCTGCAGCCTCAGGAGTGCCCACCTGACCAGGCGGTTGGGTCTCTCTCTCACGGGGTCTGGGAGCAGAGAGCTGCTGCGGGCCGGGATCCGCGGGTGTGGGACTTCCAGTAAAAACAGAACGTGCCCGGTCCTAGAGGAATTCTGCTTCCGTGTGTCCCAAGCTCACCAGGCAGCTTTCTTGCAGCAGAAAATTTGGTCTTACCTGTGGTCCCGAGGCTCAAGTTCGCTCGTGGGGTGCTGCCCACGGGCTCTCTGCAGTAGCAGCAACCAGGAAGACCTGTGCCTCCCCTTCCGGGAGCTTCAGTGCACCAGGGTTCCAGATGGTCTTTGGCTTTTTCCTCTGGCATCCGAGATGTGTGTGCAGAGAGCAGTCTCTTCTGGTTTCCCAGGCTTGTCTCTTGTGTACTTTCATAATGTAGTTGTTTCCTTACATTTTCATCAGCAGTGAATAAGGGTTGCATTTTCCTCACATCCTTCCCACCATTTTCTTTTATTTGGATTTTTCAAAAAAGTTAATACAACAAAATATGATCATGGTTTCCTCCTCTCCAATATCCTCTCAGATCCTCCCCTCCCCACTCACCCATCTCTGCATTTTTTTTTTCTGATTTTCGAGTTAGCCATTGTAATTGGAATGAAATGGAATTTCAAAATAGTTACATTGCCCCCAAAAGCTAAGCATGTTGACCATCTCTTAAAGTATTTATTGGCCATTTGTATATTTATTCAGTTTTATTAATTCCACTATTTCAATAATTTATTAGATGAATTAATCTTTATGTTGATTTTTTAGTTATTTTTATGTTTTAGATATTAACTCTCAGTTGGAACAGAATGAAGAATTTCATCCCATTTTGTAGAATGTCTGTTTACTCTAATGATTGTTTCTTTCGCTATAGAGAAGCTTTTTATTTCAGGTATTCTCACCTGTCAGTTACTGAGATTATTTTTGTGATATTGGAAACCTTTTCAGAAAACTCTTGTCCATACTCAAATCTTAACTGTTTAACCTCTGTCTTCCTGTGGCAGTTTAAACATTTCAGATCGCATATTATGTCTTCAATCTCTTTTTAAAAATTGCTAGTTGTGCAAGGCACAATATATGAATATATGAATCTAGTTTCACTGTTTAAAATTAGATTAGCAGTTTTATCAATAGGTATTGATTTTTTTAAAAGTCTCTTATAAAGTATATCTGGAGGTTTTGATAAAATAATTACTGAGATTATTTATTCTAATGAGGGTTTTCATTTGAAATTAAAAACATCAGTCTAAAAATAACACCATCTCTAAACTAAGTTACCTCTTTCATTTTGAAAGCGAATGTGATATATTTATTTTAGGCAATGACTATGTGTAAGGTTATATAGCTCATTGCTTAATTGACAATATTTCATTTTTAAAACGTATCTGCATATTTTTCGTTTTCTCTGAACTTTAAAGAACCAGGGCTGAATGAGCCAAATGGCTTTTCAAACCTTAGAAACAACAACAATATCAACTAACCAGACAGCCCAGAGTTCCCAGGGACTAAATCACCAACCAAAGAATACACATGAAGCAACCCATAGCTCCAGCCTCATATGTAGCAGAGGATGCCTTGTCTCGCCTTAATAAAAGAAGAGGCCCTTAGACCTGGGAAGGCTCCATGCCCCAGTGTAGAAAGTGCTAGGACCAGGAGGTGGGACTGGGTGGGTGGGTGGTGGAGCACCCTCATAGAAGCAGGGGGAGGGAAGATGGGATAGGGGATTTGTGGAGGGGAAATAGGGAAAGGGGATAACATTTGAAATGTAAATAAATAAAATATTCAATAAAAACTTACATACAAATATCAGAAACCTAAAAAAATCCCATCATTGATATATTTATTTGAAGTCAGAGATTTCTAAAAAGCCTGAAAATATTTTTTTAAATTTAAAATAAATTCTCAAATATTATTTCTTCATCAAAGTATATACCAGTTGCGTAGAACCAATGTATATAATCTGAAGCACAAATTTTAAAACCCTCTGTTGGAAATCAGTGCTAAGCAAGCTCCATCAAGTCAGTAGGGAGAGTTCACTGTCTTATTCTAGATTCCCATACCCAGCAATTTTTTTTTCTAAATGGTCTGCGTTTTGCTTTGATTTCTTGTCAGTAATACCCTAAGAAACTATAATGTCATATGTCCTAGGGTACGTTGTCAGCACGCTTTAGAACCACACTAAAATATGGCTTGAGGTAAGTTATTTAAGACATAAAGTACTGCCTTGACTTATTGAAAGAAGAGATTCTGAGATGAGCTAGACAGACAGCTAAACCTGCCTCGTTATTATATTTTATAAGGGCTCTGGATGCAAAGTATCATATGAACATCTACAGTTCAAAATTGTTTATACATATCTGTGTATCTATATCTATACACACACACACACACACACACACACACACACACACACACATTCTGAAACCAAGCAATGATTATTGAAGCCTGTGATCCTATGAAGAACAAACACCTGAAGGGTGTTTGAATAAGCTCATGCAGCTGTCTGTCTCTCTGGCTGTTGTTAACCATTACTATTTCATTGAATAAGTCATAATTACAAGAGTAACACTTTTCCTTGATTTTCATGAGTCTTCCAGTTAAAATTTTAAAGTAAGTCAGTCTACTATCTCTTCCTCTTTAAGTGGTATCTTAAAACATGTAGTTCCTGGGAATTGAGTTCCTTGTTTCAATGTTGGCTATTGTATTCCATTAAGTCCTGGTATTCACAGATCCCCTGGTATAGAAACATGTTAGGAAATAAGATACGTTAAACAATTAGAAAAGGAAGAAAACACAAATCTATAATAATAATCTGCTTTATATATATATATGAATATCATTTGCAAATGATTTATATATGTACCATGTTTGTATACTTAAGTAATTACAGTCACTTTTGTGAATAATCACAATTAATTCTGTAATTAGTCGAGCTCAACGGGATCCTCTTAAAAAAGCACGTTGAGTTTGATGAAGTTATTTAACTGCATGATACGTTATTTGTGTTAAATGAACCAAATAGGAAGGAAAGAAAAGTATAGTTAATGAACCTAAACTCAACTGTGCTGTTATAACCGATCTCTCAAAGCTTAAAGGAAGGTCTTAAAAGAAAGAAATAAATAAGTAACACATAAGGACATCTCAGTTCATCTGACAGTCAACTTCTAACTAGCATGAGATTTCTACAGTAAAGAAAAAAAGCCTACACATGAGAACATATGGCCCACAAAACTATCCTTTTTATTTAAATTATTTTATGTATTTAAATTCCAGTTGTTGCCCCCCCTCAGTCTCCCCTTCCACAGTCCTCATCCCATTCCTCCTCCAAGAGGGTACTCTCTCCATGACCAGAGCTCTCAATCCCTGGGGCATGAAGACTCTCAAGGATTAAGCACATCTTCTCCCACTAAGGCCAAACCTCTGCTACATATGTGCCAGGGACCTCAGACCAGCTCTTGGTTGGTGGCTCAGCCTCTGAGAGCTCCCTGGAGTCTGGGTTAATTGAGACTGCCTGTTTTTCTATGGGATCATTCTCCCTTTCATCTTCTTCAATCCTTCCCCTAATTCAACTATAGGGATCCCTGACTTTAGCCCAATGGTTGGGTGTATCAGCTTGTCTCAGTCATCTGCTGGTAGGGCCTCTCCGAAGACAGCCATTCCAGGCTCCTGTCTGTAAGAACATCATAGCAAAGTAGTGTCAGACTTGGTGACTCACCCATGAGATGAATCCCAAGTTGGGCCAGTCATTGAACATCCTTTCCTACAGTTTCTTCATTTTTGTCCCAGTCATTCTTTTAGACAGGAACAATCATAGGTCAGGAATTTTGACTCTGTGTTAGTAATCCTGTCACTCCATGTGATGCCGTGATGCCGTGTCTATCTATTAGAGGTGAACTCTTGAGTTCCCTTTCCACAGTGTTGGGTATTTTGACTTAAGTTGCCCCCAATGAGTCCTGAGAGGGTCTCACCTCCTGAGTCTCTGGTGCTCTTTAGAGGATCTCCCCGCCTCCCATTCCTAGAGGCTGCTTATTTCCATTTATTCTCTTGGCCCTCTGAACATCTCACCTATCCCCTCCCCCATATCTGATCCTGTTCTCCTTTTCCCCTTCCCATCCATTCTCCCACCCAGGCCCCTTCCTCTCTCTGCCTCCTGTGATTATTTCCTTCCCACTTCTAAGTGGTGTTGAAGCCTCCTTGCTTGGGCATTTCAGCTTGCTACATTTCTTAGGGTCTGTATATTGTATCCTAGGTACTCTGTACTTTTTGACAAATCCACTTATTAGTGAGTACATGCTTTGCATGTCCTTTTGGATCTGAGTTGCCTCATTCAGGATGGTCTTCTCTAGTTCCATCCATTTGCCTGCAAAATTCATGATGTCCTACATGATCTACATATGAGAACATATTGCCAGCAAAAGTATATTTTAAAACTGAAGGAGTAAAGACATGCTCAATATGACAAAGGATAAGAGAATGTATTCTCACCAAACAAGACAGAGAGAGAGAGAGAGAGAGAGAGAGAGAGAGAGAGAGAGAGAGAGAAAGAGAGAGAGAGAGAGAGAGAGAGAGAGAGAGAGAGAGAGAGAGAGAGGCTGTGCACTGTCTTCCTTGGGGCCTTCAGTCTGTTGTTGAGGGTTACATGCATCTTCTCTGACTGACCCCAGACCCAGAAGTCCTCTGCTGTATGTGTTGGGGGTCTCATCTCAGCTGGTGTATGCTGTGTGGTTGGTGAACCAGTGTCTGAGAGATCTTGGGGATACAGGTTAATTGAGACTGCTGGTCATCCTACAGGGTCGCCCTCCTCCTCAGCTTCCTCCAGCTTTTCCCTAACTCAACCAGAGGGGTCAGCAGCGTCTGTTCATTGGTCAGGTGCACATATCTGCATCTGACTCTTTCAGCTGCTTGTTGGGTCTTTTGGAGGGCAGTCATGAGGGGGAATAGGGCATGAGGGGGATGAGGACGAGGTATGGGATGTGGCACAGTTGCAGGGTGGAAAAGGAGGAGAATAAAATCTGAAATGTAAAAATAAATTTTAAAAATTGCCTATAGATTCACTGCTGAGGTTTATCAAAATATATAAAAAATGCCAATTCCTTTAAATTGTTCCTAAAAACTTGTAGATGAGGAATTATCTCATGCATAATCTATGAAATCAACATTTCTGTGATGATAAATATTGGCATGATACCAAGAAAAGTAAGCTACTTGTCAATGTCATAAAAATCTTCATCAAATAAACTAACAAACAATTCATAATCACATTGAAATCACGTTACAGGCATTGTGTACATGACCAAATGAGACTCATCTCAAGTGTACAAAGATATCAATTCACATGCAGACACATATACATAATACATTTTAGCAAACACGTGAAAAAAGGACATGTGATCTTTCAATGAATGCAGAAAAAGCATTTAATAAAACTGAGCATGTGGGTAGTATGTAAACACTGAAGCATTTTGCTGGTACATGGAAATATTTTCAACATATGAAAGTCCATATTTTATGTCAACTATTATCATAAAAATGAATGTAAGAAACTGAAAGTTTTCTGAGGTGTAGGATTTGACAAACACGACAATTTCACCCTAGAAAAAAACCATATGCAAGAGCAATAATACAAAGGACAAGTGCCTGGAAAAGAAGGGATATTTCAGTACTTGTAGATGGCAAGGTCTTGCAGTTAGAAAACTTCAAAGATTTCAGCAAGAAATGATTAGAACTAATAACGAAATTGATTTTTAAAAAGTGTAGGGTACACTTATAGTAGCTTTTATGCACCAACAATTGTCTGAAAAAAGAAATAAGAGATATTCCAGGGCTTAGTAACCTCAGAAGATAGTTTGGAATAATTTGCAACTGAAAAAGTGAAAGATCTGCCAGAGAAAAGGTAACGTAACGACACAAATAGAAACTAATAAATCTGTAAACAAAACAAACAAATTAAACCAACAAATAAAATTACATCCACATTCACAGACTGGAGAAATCAATATTATTTAAGGAATGATTTACAGATTCAGTTCAGTATCTATCAGAATAGGAATGATTTTCTCCGTTATCTTAAACTATTTTAAACTTTATGTGGAAACACACAAAATAAATTCTAAACAATGGCATCCGTCTTTAAAAAAAGATTTAATTTTGTGTGTATGGTGCTTTGCCAACAAGCATGTCTTTGTACTGGTAATGTGCATGTCTGGTCCCATCAGAGACCAGAAAATTATATCTGATCCCTGAACCTGGAAATATAGTCATTAGTTGCTATTGGGGTGATGGTGTAGAGGAATTGTAAGTGAGCAACATGACTGCTCTGGCAAGGGGTCACATCTAAAGAACCTCTAGGTCTATGTTACCTGGCTGCCATACAGACATACATTTAATCCCAGAAGACAGAGGCAAGCAGAAGTCTAAATTCAAGGCCAGCTTGGCATACAGCTAGTTTCAGGTAACGAAGTGGAAAGTCAAGATTCAGATGTGGTGGTACACCCCTTTAACCCAGAACCCAGGAGACAGTGGCAAGCAGGTCTTTGTGTTCTAGTTGGTGAGCTCATTTAAGTTAGTGAGTTGAGGGGCAGTACAGTGGAGTGGAATTGGTGAGAGATCAGTTCATGAAGTTCAGAAGCAGTTTTTACAGGGACAGTTTTGCAGAAACAGGTTGCAGAGAGAACAAGCTAGGCACAGGTAAAGGCAGAAGGAGCCAGAGAATGAGAAGCCAGAAGATTAGAACAGATTGCCAGAGTTAGAGGCCAAGCAGAGCAGTTCAGTGAGAAACTAGCTGAGAGAAGTCAGATTGAATCAGTCAGCCTAGAGAGGACCAGAAAAGCTGAATTGAACAATCCACCAAGAGTTCAGAAAGAACTAGAAAGGATAAATTTGTTGATAAGTAAGCCTCTGAGATAACAATTATACCAGGTGAGTAAACATCACATTTATATGTTAAGAGTCAAATCTATGTTGGCTGAAATAACAGATAGTGCTCTTGAGCAGGGTCACTTTCTAAACAGACCCATATCCCATAAGGATATAGGAGAATTCATTTAAATACTTCAAACCCCCACCACCGCAAAAAAAAAAAAGCCAAGGGCAAGATGGATTTAGTTCAGAGTTCTTCCAGACCTTCAAAGAAGACCTGATACCAATATTCCTCAAACTATTCCATAAAATAGAAACAGAAGGGACATTACCTAATTCATTCTATGAAGCCAAAATACTCTGATTCTTAAACCATGCAAGGACCCTACCAAAAAAAAAAAGAACTTCAGACCAAATTCACTTATGAATATTGGTGCAAAAATACTCAATAAAATTCTTGCAACTGAACCCAAGAACACATCAAAACGATCATCCACCATGATCAAGTAGGCTTCATCCCAGGGATGCAAAGTTGGCTCAGTATACAAAAATCTACTAATGTAAACCACTATATAAATAAACTCACATGATCATCTCCTTAGATGTAGAAAAAGCATTTGACAAAATGCAAAACCCCTTGATGTTAAAAGTATTGGAGAGATGAGAAATTCAAGGCCCATACCTGAACATAATAAAAACAATTTACTGAAAAACAACAGCCAATATCAAATTAAATGGACATATACTTGAAGCAATCCCACTAAAATTGGGGAAAAGAAAAGGATGCCCACTCTCCCAATATCTATTCCATATACTACTCCAAGTGCTAGCTAGAACAGTAAGACAACAAAAAGAGATAGAAAATGGCAAAGAAGAGTTAAAGATAACACTATTTGCACATTATATGATAGTAGACATAAGCCACCCCAAAAATTCTACCACAGAACTTCTCCAGCTGATAAACAACTTCAGCAAAGTGGCAGGATATAAAATTAGCACAAATAAATGAGTCACATTCCTTTAAACAAATGATAAACAGGCTGAGAAAGAAATTAGAGAAACAACTCTCTTCACAATAGCCACAAATAATATAAAATGTCTTGGGGTAATTCTAACCAAACAAGTGAAAGATGGGTATGACAATAACTTCAAGTCTTTTAAGAAAGGAATTGAAGATCTCAGAAAATGGAGAGCTCCCCCATGATCATGGATTGGCAGAACTAACAGTAAAAATAACCATCCTACCAAAGGCAATCCACAATTCAACGCAATCCCTATCAAAAATCCAAAAGCAAGTCTTCAAAGACATGGAAAGGGCAATTCTCAAATTTATCTGGAAAGAAAAAACAAAACAGAAACAAAACAAAAAACAAAAACCTGAATAACGAAAACAATTCTCTTTTATATGATTTTTTATTGATATTTCTTTATTTACATTTCAAATGTTATTCCCTTTCCCGGTTTCCTATCCATAAGTCCCCTATACCCTCCACCTCCACCTCTTCTGTAAGAGTGTTCCCCGTCCAATCCAACACCGCTTACCACCACCCCTCTGATATTCCATTGCACTGGGGGTAGGACCTTGGCAGGACCGAGGGCTTCCCCTTCCATTGGTGCCCAACAAGGCCATCCTCTGCTACATATGCAGCTGGAGCCATGGATCAGTCCATGTATAGTCTTTGGGTAGTGATTTAGTCCCTGGAAGCTCTGATTGGTTGGAATTGTTGTTCTTATGGGGGCTCTTTCAATCCTTTCTCTAATTCCTCCAACTGGGATGCCACTCTCAGTTCAGTGGTTTGGTGCTAGCATTCACCTCTGTATTTGACATGTTCTGGCTATGTCTCTCACGAGAGATCTATACCCAGGAACTGTCAGCATGCACTTTTTAGCTTCATCAATCTTATCTAGTTTTGGTGGCTGTATATGGGCCACATGTAGGTCAGGTTCTGAATTCCTTCAGTCACTGTTGCAAACTTTACCTCCATATCCCCTCCTATGAATATTTTGTTCCCCTTATAAGAAGAACTGAAGCATCTGCACCTTGGTTACCCTTCTTTTTGAGCTTCATGTGGTCTGTGGATTATATCTTGGGTCGTTCAAGCTTTTGGGCTAATATCCACTCATCAGTGAGTGCATACCATGTGTGTTTTTCTGTGATTGGATTACCTCACTCCGGATGATATTTTCTAGTTCATTCCATTTTCCTATGAAATTCATGAAGTAATTGTTTTTGATAGCTAAGTAGTACTCCGTCGTGTAGATGTACCACATTTTCTGAATACATTCGTCTGTTGAAGGGCATCTGGGTTCTTTATAGCTTCCGGCTATTGTAAATAAGGCTGCTATGAACATAGTGGAGCATGTGTCTTTGTTGTATGTTGGAGCATCTTTTGGGTATATGCCCAGGAGAAGTATAGTGGGGTCCTCAGGTAGTACAATGTCCAATTTTTAGAGGAACTTCCAGACTGATTTTCAAGTGGTTGTACCAGCTTGCAATCCCACCAACAATGGAGAAATGTTCCTCTTTCTCCACATACTTGTCAGCATCTGCTGTCACCTGAGTATTCTTTTTTAATTCAAAGATGTTTGCATATTAGATATTTCTTTTTTAATTTATGTATATTTTTAGATTTACTTTATTTTAATTTATTTTTATTGGATATTTATTTACATTTCAAATGTTATTCCCTTTCTCGGTTTCCTGTCCATAAGCTCCTTATCACCTCCCCCTCCCCTTAGTCTATAAGGGTGTTCCCATTCACATCCACTCCCCCTGACCATCCCTGACAATCCCCTACACTTGGGGCCCAACTTTGGCAAAACCAAGGATTTCTCTTTCCATTGGTACCGAGCAAGGCCATCCCCTGCTACGTATGCAGTTAGACTCATGGGTCATTCTTTGGATAGTGGTTTAGTCCCTGGAAGATCTGCTTGGTTGGCAATTTTGTTCTTATGGGGTTGCAAGACCCTTCAGTTCTTTCAATTCTTTCTCTAATTGCTCCAGTGGGAGTCCTGTTTCCAGTTCAGTGGTTTGAAGCTGGCACTCACCTCTGTATTTGACATGTTCTGTCTTTGTCTCTCAAGATAAATCTATATCTGGTTCCTGTAAGCATGCATTTCTTAGCTTCATCAATCTTATCTAGATTTTGGTGGTTGCATATATATATATATATATATATATATATATATATATATATATATATATATATATATATATATGGGCCACATGTGGGACAGGCTCTGAATGGCTGTTCCTTGAGTCTCTGCTCTAGACTTTGCCTCCATATCCCTGCCTATGGATATTTTTGTTCCCCCTTTTTAAGAAGGACTAAAGATCAGCCTATTGGTCATTCTTCTTTTTGAGTTTCATGTGGTCTGTGGATTGCATCTTGGATAATTTGAGTTTCTGGGTTAATATCCACTTATCAGTTAGTGCATACCATGTGTGTTTTTCTATGATTGTGTTACCTCAGTCAGGATTATATTTTTAGTTCATTCCATTTGCCTATGAATTTCATGAAGTCATTGTTTTTGATAGCTGATTAGTACTCAATTGTGTAGATGTCCTGTATTTTCTGTATCCATTCTTTTGTTGAAGGACATCTGGGTTATTTTCAGCTTTAGGCTATTATAAAATAAGGCTACTATGGAGCATGTGACTTTGCTGTATGTTGAATCATCTTTTGGGTATATACCCAGGAGAGGTATAACTGGGTCCTCATTTAGTGTAAAGTCCAATATTCTGAAGAACCTCCAGACTAATTTCCAGAGTGATTGTACCAGTTTACAAACCCCACAACAATGGAAGAATATTACCACCACCTGTTGTCACCTGAGTTTTTTATCTTAGCCATTCTGACTGGTGTGAGGTGGCATCTCAGGTCATTTTGATTTGCATTTCCCTGATGACTAAAGATGTTGAACATTTCTTAAATGCTTCTCAGCCATTCAATGTTCCTCAGCTGAGAATTTTTTGTTTAGCTCTGTACCCCATTTTAATAGGGTTATATTGCTCTCTTGTATCTAACTTCTTAAGTTCTTTGTGTATTTTGCATAATAGCCCTCTATCAGATGTAGGATTAGCAAAGATCTTTTCCTAATCTGTTGGTTGCCATTTTGTCCTAATGACAGCTTCCTTTGCCTTACAGAAGTTTTGCAATTATATGAGCTCCCATTTGTCGAATCTTGATCTTAGAGCATAAGCAATTGGTGTTTTGTTCAGGAAATTTTCCTCAGTGTCCATGTGTTTGAGACTCTTCCCCACATTTTCTTCTAGTAGTTTGAGTGTATGTGGAGGACTTTCATCCATTTGAACTTAAGCTTCCTAGAGGGCAATACAAATGGATCAATTTGTATTCTTCTACATGGTGACCTCTAGTTGAACCAGCATAGTTTGCTGAAAAGGCTATCTTTTCTCATTGGATGGTTTTAGCTCCTTTATCAACGATCAACTGACCATAGGTGTGTAGGATCTTTTCTGGGTCTTCAATTCTATTCCACTGATCTATCTGCCTGTCTCTGTACCAATACCATACAGTTTTTATGACTATTGCTCTGTAATACTGCTTGAGGTCAGGGATGGTGATTCCCCCAGAAGTCCTTTTATTGTTGAGTGTAATTTTTGCTATCGTGGAATTTTTGTTACTCCAAATGAATTTGCAAATTGTTCTTTCTATGTCTTTGAGGAATTGAGTTGAAATTTTGATGGGGATTACATTGAAGCTGTGGTTTGCTTTTGGCAAAATGGCCATATTTACTATATTAATCCTTACAATCCATGTACATGGGAGTTCTTTCCTTCTTCTGAGATCTTTTTCAATTTCTTTTTTCAGAGACTTGAAGTTCTTGTCATACAGATCTTTCACTTGCTTGATTAAAGTCACACTGAGGTATTTTATATTATTTAGAACAATTGTGAAAGGTGTCATTTCCCTAATTTCTTTCTCAGTCTGTTTATGCTTTGAGTAGAGGAAGGATACTGATTTGTTTGAGTTAATTTTATACCCAGCCACTTTGCTGAAGTTGTTTATCAGGTTTAGTAGTTCTCTGGTGGAACTTTTGGGGTCACTTAATTACATTATCATATCATCTGCAAATAGTGATATTTTGATTTCTTCCTTTCCAATTTGTATCCCTTTGACCTCTTTTTGCTGTCTGATTGCTCTGACTAGGACTTCGAGCAGTATATTAAATAAGTAGGGAGAGAGCAGGCAGCCTTGAATAGTCCCTGATATTAGTGGGATTTCTTCAAGTTTCCCTCCATTTAGTTTGATGTTAGCTACTAATTTGTTGTATATTGCTTTTACTATGTTTAGGTATGGGACTTGAATTTCTGATCTTTCTAGGACTTTTAACATGAAGGTGTATTGAATTTTGTTAAATGTTTGTCAGTATCTAATGAAATGATCATGTGGTTTTTATCCTTGAGTTTGTTCATACAGTGTATTATATTGATGGATTTTCATATGTTTAACCATCCCTGGGATGAAGCCTACTTGATGATGATGGATGCCCATTTTGATGTGTTCTTGGATTCGGTTTGCAAGAAATTTATTGATTATTTTTGTTATTTTTTATAAGGGAAATTGGCCTGGAGTTCTCTTTCTTTGTTGGGTCTTTGTGTGGTTTAGGTATAAGAGTAATTGTGACTTCATAGAATGAATTTGATAGTTCTTCAACTCTTTCTATTTTGTGGAATAGTTGGACAGTATTGATATGTTGTCTTCTATGAAGGTCTGATATAATTCTGCACTGAACCCATCTGGACCTGGGCTCTTTTTGGTTGGGATACTTTTAATAACTGCTTTAATATCTTTAGGAGATATGGGGTTGTTTAGATGGTTTATCTGTTCCTGATTTAACTTGAGTAGCTTGTATTTGTCTAGAAAATTGTGCATTTTCTCAGATTTTCAAGATGAAAACAATTCTTAAAAATAAAAGAACAGCAGGGAGAGTCACCATCCCTGATGTCAACATCTACTACAGAGAAATAGTGAATAAAACATGCATTTTATTTTTACAGAGATAGACAAGTTAATCAGTCCAATAGAAAGGAGGTCAAAGGGATATAGATTGGAAAGGAAGAAGTCAAAATACCACTATTTGCAGAATATATGATAGTTTAATTAAGTGACCCCAAAAGTTCGACCAGGGAACTGCTGAGCCTGATACATAATTTCAGCATAGAGTGGCTGGGTATAAAATTAACTCAAGCAAATCAGTAGCCTTCCTCTACTCAAAGGATAAATAGGCTGAAAAAAATTAGGGAAATGCCACCCTTCACAATAGTCCCAAATAATATAAAATACTTTGGTGTGACTCTAACCAAGCAAGTGAAAGATCTGTATGGAATGAACTTCAAATCTCTGAAGAAAGAAATTGAAGATCTCAGAAGAAAGAAAGACCCCCCATGTTCATGGATTGGCATGATGAATATAATAAAATGGCCATTTTACCAAAAATAATCTAAAGATTCAATATAATCCCCATCAAAATTTCAACTCAATTATTCATAGAGTTACAAAGGGCAATTTATATATACATTTGGAATAACTAAAAACCAAGGATAGCTTGAACTAACCTAACAATTAAAGAATTTCTGGGGAAATCACCATCCCTGACCTCAACCTGTATTACAGAGCAATAGTGATAAAAATGGTATGGTATTGGTACAGAGACAGACAGGTAGATGCTTTAAGATCAAGAAATAGATAAATGGGACCTTATAATACTGTGAAGTTTCTTTAAGGCAAAGGACACTGTCATTAGGACAAAACATTAACCAAAAGTTTTGGAAATGATCTTTACCAATCCTACATCTGATAGAGAGTTAATATCCAATATATACAAAAAACCCAAGAAGATAAACTCCAAATAACACTATTAAAAATGAGGTACAGAGCTAAGCAAAGAATTCTCAGCAGAGTAATATTGAATGGTTGAGAATTACCTAAAGAAATGTTCAACATCCTTAGTAATCATGGAAATGCAAATCAAAACCACCCAGAGATTCCACCTCACACCAGTCAGAATCACTAAGATCAAAAACTCAAGTGACAACAGATGCAGGTGATGATGTGGTGAAACAGAAACACTCCTCCGTTGTTGGTGGTTTGCAGGCTGGTAATACTACTCTGGAAATAATTTCTCAGAAAATCGGACACTATACTACCTGAGGACCCAGCTATTCCTATCCTGGGCATATACCCAAATGACTCTTCAATATATAACAAAGACACATGTTCTACTATATTCATAGCAGCTTCATTTATACTAGCCAGAAGCTTGAAAGAACCCAAATGCCCTTCCACAGAGGAATGGATATAGAAAATTGGTAAATCTATACAATGGAGTACTACTCAGTTATCAAAAACGATGGCTTCATGAAATTCATAGCAAATGGATGGAACTAGAAAATATCCTAAATGAGGTAACACAATCACAAAAAACATATAGGGTATGTACTCACTGATAAGCAGATATTAGCCCAAAAGCCCAAATTATCCAAGATAAAATCCACAGAAAATTGGAAATAAATCTACCTAAATACCCAAAAATACCACTCTTGGAATAATACTCAAAGATGCCCCACCATGTATTTCTCTGTGTTCACAGTGGCCTTATTTCTGATAGCCAGAAGTTGGAAACAACCCAGATGTCCCATGACAGAAGAATGGATTCCAAAAATGTGGTTCATTTACACAATGGACAACTAAGTTATTACGAACAAGGACATCCTGAGTCTTGCAGGTAAATGGATAGAACCAGAAAATATCACCCTGAGTGAGATAACTCAAACTCAAATGGACATGCACAGCATATTCTCACTAATAATAATCCCCCCAAAAAACCAGAATACCCAAAATACAGTCCACAGAAATGTAAAAATTCAACAAGCTGAAGGGCACAAGTGAGGACTCCCACTTTTGAGTGAGAAGAAAGCAACCACAAGGTGGGAGGGAGGCAGGGACCTGGAAGTGACCTGAGAGGGAAAGGGGACTAGGGTGGGATATAGAGGGAAACATAAATAGTATTGGGTAGGAGAATTGGAATGAAGCCCTGAGAGGCAGCAGAAAGAATGGAAACATGAGATCTCAGGAGGAAGGAGGTTAGGAGGACCCTCCAGAATGTACCAGAGACCTGGGAGTTGAGAAACTCTCAGGACTCAAAGTGGGGGGGGACACTAGATGAAATTCCCTATAGTGGGGAGAGGAAACTTCTTGAGTCCACCTCCAGCAGAAAGGCAGAACGTCAAGTGAGGAATGGAGTTGATATCCCACAGTCAAAACTCTGATCCATATTTTTTCCTGTCTGAAAGAAATGCAGGGATGGAAATGGAGAAAAGCCTGAGGAAAAGAAGGTCCAGTGATAGGCCCAAAGTGGTTCCAGTTCAAGGGGAGGCCCTAAGACCTGACACTGTTACTGAGGCTATGGGGTGCTCACAAAAAGGGACCTATCATGACTTCCCTCTGAAAGACCCAGCAAGCAGCTGAAAGAGTCAGATGCTAAGCGCAAGGCCCTGGATTTGGTCCCCAGCTCTGAAAACAAAAAAAGAAAGAAAGAAAGAAAGAAAGAAAGAAAGAAAGAAAGAAAGAAAGGAAGGAAGGAAGGAAGGAAGGAAGGAAGAAAGAAAGAAAGAAAGAAAGAAAGAAAGAAAGAAAGAAAGAAAGAAAGAAAAGGAAGAGTCAGATGCAAATATGTGCACCCAACCAATGAACAGAAGCTGCTGACCCCTCTGGTTGAATTAGTGAAAAGCTGGAGGAAGCTGAGGAGGAGGGCAACACGGTAGGAGGACCAGCATTCTCAATTAACCTGGACTCTAGAAATCTCTCCAACACTGGATCACCAACTACGCAGCATATACCAACTGATATGAGGACCCCAGCACATATACTGGAGAAGACTCCCAGGTCTGGGTTCAGTCAGAGAAGATGCACCTAATCCTCAAGAAACTGGAGGCCCCAGGGAGTTTGGAGGTCTGGTGTAGTGGGTGGGGTAAAGACATCCTTGTGGAGACAGGGGGTGCATGGAGGAGGTATGGTATGTGGAACAGTCAGAGGGTGGATGAGGATGGGAATAAAATCTGGAGTGTAAATATAAATAAATAAATAAATAAATAAATAAATAAATAAATAAATAAATAAATAAATAAATAAGAGATGGGTCTGTCAATCGTTGTTCATTTAATAATTCAGTATTCAATATCACTGTTATGTAGATTATAGAAAATTTTGTTCTCATAGAAGTTGGTAGCAGAAAATTCCAGTGTTAAATGTGAAAAACAAAGATAGGTGAATTAGCATGTACTGCATCATTCATTGTCCAATTATAGTAAGACATTTCTGCATAATACATTGACTCTATGATTGAACTAATGCCATGTTCCTATGTGAAATATTAATATGTTAAATGTAAACTATATCTGCACGCTCTTTAAGATACAATTAGAAGCTGTGTCATCTTTACTACGATTTTGCATTTCTTAAGCACTCCTATATTATAAAAATGTTTGAAAATAGATTTGTGTGTGTGTGTTTCTAAGTCAGCATACTGATCTTTGTGACCCAGCATTGTTCTAGAACTTGCTATTTAATTCTCCGCATTTAAAGCAGAATGACTAAAACTGACTAAAATGTTTGTTTCAAGTAATATTTTTAGTTGGAAAAGTAGATTAATTATTCCCCATCTTCAGAAGATATTATCCAAGTTGCTTTTTCTATCTGTGTGCCTTCTTCCTGAAAGTTTATGCCAATGTGAAAAAAAAAAGATCTTGGGAAACACTAAAGAATTCTGAGGAAATCAGACAAGGAAGGATTGAAACTAATGAGACAAGTTACTACTGGGAAAATAAACCTGCCTGGGGACCCAGGCACAGTGGTATAAATACATGCTTCAACAGTATCTCAAATAAGGGACAAGGAAATTGAGGCTTTTATATATCATTTTTGTCAATAATTTGTTGCTTGCTATTTCTGGAAACTGATTTTGAGCTCTTCTGGGCAGCTGTGATAGTAGATAGTAAAGATTTGGGTCTGTAGAGGAAGACTGCAAGAGAATGACAGCTGGACCAACTATATTCTGAAGTGGGAAGGCCTAAGGAATTGTGGATAAGTCATAAACAGTGCATGTAATAAAGGCTAATACATACTTTGTCCCAACCATGAATGGTTTCAAGAAGCAGATGCAAACAGATGCAGCTGTGTAGTTAATGAGCCTCAAATCTTGGTTATAGTAAGTGTGGTGGAAAATGGACCTTGAATTTCCTCATGAGTGATCAGAACATTGCCGTTGTTTACTTTAACCAAATTTCTATTAGCAATATCGAGATATATTTGACAGCGTTCTCTAGAGAAAGAGAAGAAATAGAAATGAATATATATGCATATATATATAGTATATTATGTGTAATGTTATATCATACAATGTGCTTCATATAATTATATAATGTTGTATACTATGTACAAATATAATACAGTATATTATATAAAATGTATCATTATATAATATATTAATATAGTGCATAGTATTGCATATGGGGTTTATTAAGTTGGGATACTTGATACTTGCTGGGTGGTCCAACAATAGCTTTCTTCATACCAGAATTTGGTAGCTGCTCCATTCATAAAGCTGGAAGCCTCAGCAATTACAAATTGATGTTGAGAGTCATGAGGATTACTGTAGAGCCATTTGTCTTCATTCCTCATTGGTAGAAGTTAGATTCCATTATAAGCAAATGGTAGCAGCAACAGTATATCTTCAACACAGAAAGTGAAGACAGGCAGGGAAAAAATATATACCTTTTCCTTTGGGCTTTCACATAGGTTGGTCACCTCCAAACATATTATACATTCTGAAGAGGGCTTCCCTTCAGTAAATCCCTTCAGCAAATACCTTTGTAGACCTGCTCAGAGGTATGTAGCTCAGTTGATGGAAGATCCAGCCAAGGTGACAACCAATAATTAACACCCCATGACTCTTTTCTAATCCAGTTCTAATGACTGACCCTTTCTTCTCTCTGTTTTCATAAATACAATGACAATGTGATAACAACATAATCAAGAAGTTCCTAGTTGGAACTGGTATGCCAGTAATGATCCATTACCAAAAAGTTGAAGCTGAAATTAATTTATTTCTGTTGGAAAAACTATGTGTATATATTTCTGAATAAAAACTAAAATAACCATCAAAATAATAGAATATTTACAGAATCTTCCTAATTTACCTTCTGACCTACCAAGGCATCTTCTTTCACATGTACAAGCTCACACATGCACACATAATTAAAGGTAAAATAAATCTTTTACAGAAGCTTAGTAAAATAGGAACAACAGAGTTTTTTAGTAAACTCTAAGGAGCCCCTCTCTGTCTGTCTCCTCGCTGCCACACAGAATCATAGTGGATGTAGCCCCTGGAAGAACTCACTGGACACTCTTTTCATTGTGATTAAAGCAACAGTAAACTGCATCACATCCTCAAAACTGCCTCTGGTCAATGTTCTCTTCAGGGTAGATACAAAACATCCTCTGTGGCTGCCACTGACTCAGTAATCCCCTAGTCCTGTTCTGCCTGACAAATGCCTGAAGCTAGGTGTGCTCTACTACTGGCCTGAACTCATCCCAACAGTGTGATTCGTGGTGAATATCAACTTGTTTTCCATCTGGTGACTAACATTGATTTTGAGTACCTGAGGTCAGTCTTGTGGATGCTGAATGTTTATGTGACTATTCCTCAAGTGAAATCCTGATGCCAAGATGTAAATGACTGCACCACAATGCCATCATTGTATATGTGTTGTCACATACCTTGGCGGGGCGACTGAAGCACATCTCTCTGAAACCCCACTGAGATAGGCAGACATGAACATTGACTCTTGGTCTCTCCTGGAAATTGCCTCATAAATCTTTGTCCCTTGCTAGGTTGGGCCTCTGTCTTTTCTCTGTAATAAATCCTAGTCGCAATGCAATAACTTTTCTGGAGGTTATGTGTCCGTTCATTGAATCCTCAATCCAGATTTTGGTCTTGAGAAGCACTAGCATAGTCTGTTTAATTACTGTTTTCCTTCTAGAGTGGGAAGATGTCCAGTGCTGGCTCTCTAGGAACCGGCCGTGGATCATACCACCCACATGTCAAGCCAGACTTCTCCCCAAAGACCTATATTCCCGTGTTTAGTAGGATTGCAGGCAAGAGTATTGTTGAAGCTTGTTGACTACCAGCCTCATAGAGTCGTATGCCACATGACACAAGATCAAGTCACCTGAGAAGGGAGTCTCAATAGAGGAACTGCACAGTTCATATCGCTCTGCAGTTATGGCTGTGAGGAATTGATTTGTCTAGATTATTAACTGATCCAGGAGACCCCAGCCCACTGTGGGGGATATCATACCTAGGCAGGGGATGCTTTATGAGCCAGAAAGTATTGTTTCTCCATGATTTCTGCCTTTGGATTTTTTCCTTGAGTTCCTACCCTGTAGTGGACTGTGACCTGGAGATGTTAGATGGCAGAAACTATCCCCTTCCCTAAGTTGCTATATGTCAAAGTGGATCAGAGCAAATGAATGGAAACTGGAACAGACTATGCATGATATTGTAGGATACCTGACACCTTTGTCTGATTACCTCATGAAGGCACACCAGCACAGATACATACATAGACACACACAAACAGACATACACAGGTACACACACACACACACACACACACACATACATGCACGTTACACACATGCATGCAGATTTTATGAATAAGTATAATATCTTTAACATAATAGAAAGTGCTGTCATATGAAATAAATTACTCAGCAGCCCTAAGCCTGCTCTTCAAATGTCTTGTATGATAAATCATGTATTGATTTTTTCATCAACTTTGTCAGCTGCTGTCCTCTAAAAGCTGTACTAGCTTTAACCAATGAGTGCAGTCAATATTGCCTTCTACTTCTGTATTGATACATCCTTCTCTTGTCCTGTCAGGGTCTGTGTGGTTTCACTTAGCAGCCATGATCTTCTGCCTTTGCTCCATTCTCCAGAAATTGTTTTTACAATCAGTTGCTCCTTTTTCAAAATTATTGTTCCCACTGAATCCATCAAAAAGCAAACTAAATGCCAAATGTTTCTGTTTTTATTGCTCAAAATAAATAAAATAACATGATTCCCTTCATGATGGAGTAAATTTTTTCAGGAACCTTGTTTTATCTGATTTTTCCTTATCACATATCAGATTCACAGTAAATTGTCTCTTTGAATGATGAAATCCAGGATTTTTTTATTGTTTTTTTCACACTGTACGAAATTATCTTCCAATGGCATGTTCATAATTGATGCCTTCGCCTCTGTTTATGAGTTTGGAGCCAATTTTGACAAAAAAAATCTCTTGACATTTCTATATTCTCATCTCATTGCTAAATCTATGGACAGATTGCTCAATTTCATATAAAATTTTTAATTTGGACTTTGCTCTATATGGTTGTGAGTCGTGTTTATAGCAGCAATGAACACCACCCACCTATAGTCTCTGCATCTGTTCTGGAAGGGACAAAACGTCAAGTACACGCCAAGTCTGCCCAAAAGCTCTGATTTTCTGTGTTGAATATTATGATTAAAGTGCTTTGTTAAAACACCTTAATTCAATTTTAAGACAACCTAACATTTTATAATTAAATGTGGCATTAATTGGATAATAACTTCATGCTCCACATTACCTTCAGTCAACATTCCTTCAGTATTTACATCACATAAAATATACCATGTTCAACTTTCACTACTACAAATTCCAGAAGACATATGTTGTGCTGAAAAGGAAACAGGATGCAAAAGGTGAAGAAAGGGAGGCAAAGTGGAGGAAGGAGGAAGGCATGAATGGATAGGAAATGCTGGGAAGGGGCAGGGAGAAATGGTAAATCTTCAAACTTACATGTTTCAAGTTGTTCTCTCAAATCTCCTATTCCTCTGCCTCAAACACACACACACACACACACACACACACACACACACACACACGCACGCACACACTCACAAACATACATAACATGCACAAATAGCATGTTCACACACATGAACACATTGTCACACAGATACACACAAACATAACAATGTACATATATACATGCATACATATATGCACTCATAGTGGCACACATATGCTTGCATATATATATATACATATATATTCATGCACACTCATGTACATGCATGAAACACAAACAGACCTACACTGTCACACACACAGACAAAAATAAAAATGTGTACACGTGCATACACACAGAGAACAGAGAGAGACAGACAGAGAGAGATCAATAGAGAGACAGAGAGAGAAGCAGAGAGAGAGGGAGAGGGAGAGACAGAGAGAGAAGCAGAGGGAGAGGGAGAAGAAGGGCTAGGGAGAGGGAGAGAGAGGGAGAGGAAGGAAGAGCAAGAGAGAGGGAGAGAGAGGGAGAGACCCTCACTCTGGACTTGTCACTTTTCTGCTTGCTCTAAGGAGTGTACTGGACAAATCAGGACTACTAAGATACCTAGTGTCCACATTAGATAGAACAAATAGATGGGCAAACACCATCTACCAGACAAGCATAAAGGATTGAAAATTAACTTGGATAGTATCTTCATTTTAGAATTCCAGAATGCAGAACTGTAAGAAAATCAAGTTCTGCATTTGTGGTCCAATGGTATGTGATAATTTTAGAGTCCTAAGTTTCCTGATAATCAAATGAACTACAGTTAGCTTACTAACTAGGGAAATAATATATATAGCAGAGTATTATAAAAAGAAACATGCACTTATCTTACTATGTCTGCATTCATGCATGCCATTGGACTGATCTTTTGGGGAAAAGTATAAATCCCAGTGACCAGGAGCCAAGCATTCTGTTTCAGAGAAACCATGTATATAGCAATGATAGCAATGTGTCTTCTGGAAGATGAAGAAATGTAACATTTATGACTTCCCTTTTTATCCCCTTTTCATGGGTATATTGTGTGCATGTATTAATGCAGATATGTGCACAAGTGTGAAGGACAGCGAAGTGTGTGTGTGTGTGCATGCATGTAGAAGCCCAAGGCCCATGTCAGAAATTGTTTCTTATGGTCTTAAACCTTATTCATTGAGGCAAGGTCCTCTCAATCACACACAGAGATCTCTACTGTGGTTGTCTTTTGATCCAGCTTCACAAGAAGTGGTTCACAAGAAGATGCCCTATCTCCATTTCCTATATAACATAGAGCTGGCAATCAGCAATCCCCACTATAGCTGTTGTAATGACAGCAGCCAACCACGCCTACCAGCACTTCCATAGTTTCCTGAGGACTCATACTCAAGTCCTATATGTATGCAACAAGCTTTTAACTGCTGAGCCATCTCCACATCACACACTCATGATTGCTTTAGTTCAATGTATTATAATAGCAAGTTTAACATCAATAAATGTTATTAACTTAATTTGCCAAAATACTAAACATGGGTGAATGAATTCTCTCAAAATGAACTTTCAGTTTCCTGAACAATGATTCACATTCCTTAAACTGCAAATTAAACAGACAGCATGATTTCTGTCTTAGGCTTCTAGTGCCTGGCTATCATATCACTGTTCTGCAGAAAAGAATTGTTAGACGTTTTTAGTTGAAATAAATATTAATTCAATTAATATTTTGTAAACACACTGAGATAAATGCTCTTTGCTTTAATGTCAATTAGTTGTTTTATCAATTAGTTTCTCATAGCAATAAGAAAAGAATATTTTGCTTCCTACAGTTTAAAAATAGCAGCAGGAGTTACAATGTCATTTTCCAGAAAGAAAAATAACAAAGAATAAAAGCAAGCTGGTGACAGATCTGCAATCTGAACCTGAGGTTACTGTTTCACAGCCTTTGTTAGAGTTGGAAAAACCAGCTGCTTCCTATCAGCAATCACTTGAGAAGATGCGAACACAGAGGCGGGTGCTGAGTTGAGTTGGAGACATGGAAATGGCAATCAAGCACACTGTAGAAAACAAATGGATGCAAGTGACTCGGGGCTTCAGGGGTGGGATGGGTAATGCAGTTCATCCGTCTATCACATAACCAGCCCAAATTACTACTTGTCCTTTTTATCCACTGAAAAGATGGTAATTACTTCTCAATCTTCATACAGAGACACAAGTCTGGATATCTTAAGCGATTCAAATGCAGAAACTATGGCGAACTGTTTTTTGAAATTGTTAACTAGAAAACTGTTGGTAATGAATTGTGTCATTATTGAATTTATATATATATTTAAAGTTTACAATCACTTAATATGAATATTTGATTGTACTTAAATTTAATTTTTTAAGACATGTAGGATTTACTTATTTTTTTCTGAAAATAGATAATTACTAAAATGCTTTAATTATTTGAAGTATATTATTACTGAATTTACTATATGTCGTTTTTTATCTAAAACTGCCTCCTATCTCAGGTTTCATCTGCTGATGTTGTGATGATGGTTTCTCAAGAGAAAAATTAAGCCACAGAGCAGCTCCAAGGATCCTGGTTCAAACCTGTGCTCTAATTTTCAGTGTGTAGCTGCTTAGTTGATTCTTAAGCATGTCTCATCACATATCTGGACAAGCACAGTGTTTTACTGTACAATGTAATGACTCATCATCTAGATTCATTGAGTTGATCCTTTTCCCTGACAACTTCACCTAGAAGACAATTCTAAATAGCTTCTTGATAGATGGTCTAGAAAATTCAATGTATTTAACAATTAGTTCTACCAAGGAGGTTGACTTCATAGTATATCCTCATATCTAAGAATCTCCTTATCTCCAGACCATTTCTTAAGATTGCCCTAAACTAAAGAATGGATACAGAAAAAGTGATTCATTTATATGGTGGAATATTACTCAGGTATTAAAAACAAAGACGTCATAATTCTTGCAAGCAAATAGAACTAGAAAATATCATATCAAGTAAGATAACCAGACCCCAAAGGGCATGAATGGTTTATACCTTCTGATAAGTGATAAAAGAACAGAATACCCATGATACACACCATAGACCAAAAGAAGTTAAACAAGAAGGAAGGCCCAAGTGAAGATGCTTCAATCCCATCTAAAAAGGGGAAGGAAACAGTCATGGGAGGCCAAGTATTGGACAGAGGTCGGGGCCCCAGTGGAGAATTAGGGAAAGAATTGTGGAAAGTGAAGGGGATGGCAACCCCATAAGAAGACCAACAATTCCAACTGGGAGTCCCAGAGACTGAGCAACCAACCAAAGAGCATACAAGGGCTGGTCTGAAACCCCCGGCACATATGTAGCAGAGGGCTGCCTTGTCTGGCCTCAGTGGTAAAGGATGTTCCTAAACCTGTAGAGATTTAATTCCCTTAGGTGGGGGATATATGGTGGTCATCCTCTCAGCGGTGAAAGGGAGAAGGAACAGGAGGGAGGAGAACTCTGTGAGGGGAGGGATGTAAATAATTAAAATAATGAATTAATTTTAAAAAGATTGCTTGCAAGGCCAGCATCAGCATTTGCATCTGAATAAATTTGGAGTATAAATATTATTTTCATGTATAATGGTTTAAAACTAAGCATTATCACACTCAGGACAACTTGGTTAGTCCAGACACATTTGTGAAGTACTAGTCACACAAGTTTTTCCTGAAGTCTGGGAATATCACCCTGTTTCCATAAGAAGTTTTCCTTTAAAATGTATTTGAAGAGAATAAAGAGACAGTGATATGAAAAATCTGATGTCATTACTGTGTGCTACACTCGCATAAATATTGTGTTTGCTCCTCTGGCCTCTAGGGATAACAAGCATGTGTGCAAGAGCACATGTGTACGGACAGACGAATGTTCATACATAAAAAAATAAAATAAATATAAAATTAAATTTAAAAAAATAACATACTGTCCTTGAAAATGCTGTATAATAAATACTCTAGGGTTCAAGAGACAAGCTAGGATCCAAGATGCAATGTGAATATCTGTAAAAAAGTGGTGCAATTGTGAGCTATATTAATGATGTATTAAATTAAGAGTTCATTAGACAACTTCATCGGGATAAAAACATGGTGGTATGTCCCAAGTACAAACTACAGTGACAGACCTTATTACATGTCAAGGTTACAAGTTGCTTACTTTGATATTACCTGACGTCCTCAGATCCTTGAAGAATACTACAGTACCTGGTGTCCTCAGATCTTTACACTATAGTATTTTTTTTCTTTTTTTTTTTTTATTAACTTGAGTATTTCTTATATACATTTCGAGTGTTATTCCCTTTCCCGGTTTCCGGGCAAACATCCCCCTCCCCCCTCCCCTTCCTTATGAGTGTTCCCCTCCCAACCCTCCCCCCATTGCCGCCCTCCCCCCATAGACTAGTTCACTGTGGGTTCAGTCTTAGCAGGACCCAGGGCTTCCCCTTCCACTGGTGCTCTTACTAGGATATTCATTGCTACCTATGGGGTCAGAGTCCAGGGTCAGTCCATGTATAGTCTTTAGGTAGTGGCTTAGTCCCTGGAAGCTCTGGTTGCTTGGCATTGTTGTACTTTTGGGGTCTCGAGCCCCTTCAAGCTCTTCCAGTTCTTTCTCTGATTCCTTCAATAGGGGACCTATTCTCAGTTCAGTGGTTTGCTGCTGGCATTCGCCTCTATATTTGCTGTATTCTGGCTGTGTCTCTCAGGAGCGATCTACATCCGGCTCCTGTCGGTCTGCACTTCTTTGCTTCATCCATCTTGTCTAATTGGGTGGCTGTATATGTATGGGCCACATGTGGGGCAGGCTCTGAATGGGTGTTCCTTCAGTCTCTGTTTTAATCTTACACTATAGTATTTTTATAAAAAATAATGTTGCAATAAAAAGTGACAGTTAAGTCCAGGTAGTATGAGTCTTATGCCCAAAGAACACAGAACACAGCTTTTAAAGGAGCTTTTAAGCAGAAAGAATGCGAAAACTCTGACCCATAATTGTTCCTATCTGAAGGAACTGCAGGGACAAAAACGGAGAAGAGCGTGAGAGAAAAGAGGTCCAGGGACAAGCTCAAATTGGGATCCAACTCAAGGTGAGGCCCTGGGCTCTGAAACTGTTATTGATGCTGTGGTGTGCTTGCAGGCAGGAGCCTAGCGTGGCTGCCCTCTGAGAGGCCCAATAAGCAGCTGAGACAGATGCAGATATGAGCATCTAAATAAGGGACAGAAGCTGGTGACCCACCACTGTGGTTGAACTGAGGAAAAACTGGAAGAAGCTGAGGAAGAAGGCTGCCCCATAGGAAGACCAGTCTCAACTGACCTGGTTCTCTCAGACACTGAGCTACCAACTATGCAGCATACACCAGCTGATATGAGGCCCCTAACACATATATAGCAGAGGTCTAGCCTCAGTGAGAGCAGATGGACCTTACCCTTGAAACACTTGAGGCCCCTCAGAGTGGGGATATCATCTTGGAGACAAGGGTGGGGTGGGGGTGCTGGAGGTAAGGGTTGGGGAGTGGGGGGGTGACTGAGATGGGGATGAAGTCTGGACTGTACAAAAGGATTAAAGAATAAAAAATTTTTTAAACAAACAAAAAAACAAAAACAAAAAAGCGATAAAAGTCAAGCATGGTTGAGTCAGGACATAAACTAGAGACTGCTTTTACTACAGAGAATCACATGTCTTTGTTTAACTTCATTTCTGTCTTTTTCCCACAAAGAGAAGCAGACCGAGTTTACAGCAGATTCCCTGTAAGGGTCTGACAATCACTGAAAGAAACCCCAGACTCGAACAGTACGCAACGACAAAGAGCGTGTATTTTTCAGAAACTGCCAGCATGTAGGGTTGACCATGCAAGGAAAATGGCGTCAACCACAAGGGCAGCTCACAGGCCCTTTTAAAGCCAGGTGTAGTTAATCTGAATTAGTTGAGCTGATGGTATGGGATATTTGTACAATTTTGATTGGTTCATACCTTGAGGACAAGAGGGTTACCTTAAAGAAAAATTTCCCACGTCTTTTGTAAGCCCCTGGCCAGATGTCAGGGCATTTGCTGATTGCCTGTCCTTTTTCTGGGTTTTCTTTTTTCCAAGAAGCCCAGGCTGTTCTTGTGGGAAATTGAAGCTTACAGCCTAACATGGTTGCCTGTTCTAAAGCAGTGAGTTGGGTCCTCTCAATCACCACACTTGAGTGACTATAGAAGTCTATGCATCCACCATGGCCAGCAGAGCAATGATAAGAGGGAGACAAGGGGGAAGTCTCGGTCAACACCATTGCAATGTATAGAGCATCTCCTGTTGACTAAGATGCTATAATTTGATTTCTTATTGAAATGCAAAATTGTAGAGAATTTAATTGAAGGCCGCGTGGAATCTAGAAGCAGCTCAGATACAGCCTGTTAGCTTGTGAATTTCTGTTCTAAATCTGAAATATATGCATTTTTATATTGTTCTTTCATGATTTTAATGCAGCCCTCTGGAAAGGGTAGCACAATAAGATGTAAATAAACAACACTGGATAATATTTTTGAGAAAAGATCACCTAGCATGAAACTGAGCTGGTGTTTTGTCCCATGGGGTGTCTTCACCGAATACATGAATTCATCTCCTGCATTCATTTTCATTGATTAAACCTTCTGGATCACCATTAACAGTTACTTTGAATATCAATCCTAATGGCATGCCAAGTAACTCAGTCATTAACAATACAATATTAAGGATACTACATTATTAGTTTTTTACTTCTGCTTAATAAATATTTATATCTTAAATATATCTGCATATATATTTAACAAGTTATTCCATTTTATATTCAATGTTCCATTCAACATCATTAACCACTCTTGTGGTGCTTCTGTGATAGTTATTTATCCATTTAGAAAACTTTTCATTTCCCCAAACAGAAATTCTACAACCATTCAGCAGTAATTTTTCAGGCACTGGCAAACACTAGCATACATGTTCTTTCTAGATTTTCCTACACTAAATGTTTTTATATGAGAAGAGTTGTACAATCTCATTCTCCCATGTCTTATCATTGTTTACCAGGCCCATTCATAAGAAGTCATCCCTCAGAATATCAATCCATTGAAATAACTGAATAAATTCCCAATATATACACATTTCCTTTATCCATCCAGTTGTTAGTGACCGCTTAGGTTTGTTTCCATCATTTATCTGTGAATCACACTGCAAAGAACATTGATATCCAAATATCTATTCCAATCATTGTGATTTTCTTTTGTTTATTTGTCTGTTTGGAGTTTTTTTTCTTTAACTGCAGTTGTGAATACTAACAGTTGTGAATTGGAATTATATTGCACTTTCCATCTTCACAGTTGCACTTTTATTGAGCAGTAAAATATAAGCAGACTTTTATTTATAATTCTAGTAGTCATTTATTGGATCTTTATTTTAATGCAAGACTCTCATGTGTTACATTTTCACTTATCCCCCTGCTCTTTTGTTTTGAATTACTAATTCTCAAAGCTCTTCTGAGACCTCAGAAGTACAGAGGGAGGTGCCTTTGTTTCATTCCCATCCACTAGGATTAGATTGTCCTGCCAGAGAAGACTTTATTTAAAATAAGTTTCACATAGACATTTGAAAATATGGCTTCATTGCCTTTTAGAGTTTAGTTTTGCTCATGAGAAATAGGATCTGTATTTTGTTATACATGATCCGACTTTAGATTTCCCCAAAACTGCTTTATAAAGGAAAAATAGGAAATAATCTTTTGTTTTTAACTCAAGTCATTCAAATATCCTTATTCCTAGTTCATGCTTTTGAGAGTATTTATTTTAAAGCATATCTCTGATTAACAACTTGTGTTAATTTTCAGTGTAATGGTATGTTTTCTACTCTAAAAATTACTTTTTAGATTCTTGAAATTACAAAAAGAAGTTTGAATGTCTATTTATAGGTTTAAGAAAGATCTTCAGAAAAGAAACCCAAGAATTAAAACTAAAAGGTTCTGCATTCTCCATCAAATAGCACATGCAGACTACTAAAAACTGTAGGTGCATTTGCAAAAGATAATAACAAAAGTTGCCACTTAAATGTCAGGGACAGAATTACCCAGGATACACTGGTGTGGGTGGAGAATTGACTCTGTGGTATGGTGATAGACAGAGATTCTGGGGACACTCTTTTGTCTAAATGTTCTCTTAGCCATTGAGCAAATAAATTGTAAGATAAGGGTACATTACTGGAAAAAAAATCCAAAGAGGGGTCAATATAGATTTAAGACAGAGAAATGAGAGAAATAAAACATGACTTGAGAAACAGGAGGTAAAGAGAAGACCTTGAATTAGAAATAAAGGAGGTTCTTCCAGTTCTAAAGCAGACAACCCCATCACTGCTAAAAGAAGAGCTATTCTGCCCTGCTCTTCCTTGTAACTGTCACCAAACCTACTTCACTGCTTTGTGCTTCAAACCCCATGGCCATATATAACCATAAAATATAGATAAAATATAAATACAAAAAGTAGATGTATGAGACAGGCTGGATCAGAGATGCCATTTAGACACACAAGATTCCAAAGAAAAATATATTTTTGCCTTCAGTCACGAGGTAAGAAGTCACAGGAGACCAGAGGAGGCCTCTAGCCAAGCTTATATAATGTATATCCTATGATAAGGATAATCATGCTTATTCAGTGTGTGTGTGTGTGTGTGTGTGTGTGTGTGTGTGTGTGTGTGTGTGTATTCTAAAAGTCATTCCAAAATACTTTCCCAACACCATCCTTCTAAAACCTTTTATTTCTCCTCTACTTGAGGTAAGGAAATGGGTAATGATGAGAAATTTTTCCACTGGAAAAAATTCTACAGATTAAAATGCTGAAGATGGATAACATCAGGATATTCAGATGTCACCTACAGGATCCAACAAGGCCTAAACCTTTGTCTCAAGGTGACAGAGGCTAAATTATCTGCCGGGTTCTTTCAAACTTAACAGAGTTTTGTGGAGTGTTATGCTACACATGAGAATGACAGCAGTCACCAGATTACTGGCCAATCTTTACATCTTTATTTATAAGTCATTTGGTCTCTCTTTACAGCACTTATGTGCCACCTAAACAGACTGGCTAACTCCTGAAGAGCAAAAATGTACTGTTATTTTTCAATATTTTCGCTGACTAGAAGTTTCTTTCCATGTGTAAAAGAATGACCTGCTTCCTCCATATTGAGGAGCAAACATGAAATCCAGTGACTGCAGGTGAAACCATCTTTTAGATTCTGCCAGTGCTCAGAGATTCTACTGCACTATCAGATAAATAAAACATTTGGTCATTTGGTTCAGTGTTTTCGTTCCGTTTGTTTGGATGGTTGGCTGGATTGATTGTTGTTGCTGTTTGACTTGTTTTTTTTTTTCTTTCCCCTCCCCCCTTTTTCGTTGCTGGTGTTACATTTAAATTATACATGCATGTAATGAACATAATGCCAAGGCATGCATGTGGTAATCAGACGACAACCTGTGGGGATCCGTTTTCTTCCCTCACCACTTAACGTCCTGAGACTTATATTCTGGGAGTAAGGCTTATTGGTATGTGTGCTTGCCCACTGAGCCAGCTCACTGGGCCCTTGATTGGTGTTTTAGTTGTTCTGGAAAAGGGTTGATGTCACATGCAAGCCATTTCTTACTGCCCGTGTATTTTTAATGCAATTGCACTGTGAAATGTTTGTTTGTTTGTTTGTTTGTTTGTTTTCAAGACAAGATTCTCTGTGTAACAGACCTAGCTGTCCTGAAACTCACTTTGCAGAGTAGGTTGACCTTGAAGTCACAGAGATAGGCCTATCTCGGTCTCCCAAATACTGGGACTAAAGGTGTGCACCACTCCCACCCTGTATGAAATATTTATTAAACATGCGCTGCAAAAGGTAGTCACAATACAGAAATGGTGACTTCAAATTATTTGGAGACAGGAATAAAGAGATAAATATAAGAGTTTTGTCTGCAACAGCCTGAATACAGCAAATACATAGGCGAATGGCAGCAGAAAACCACTGAACTAAGAACAGGACCCCCATTGAAGGAATCAGAGAAAGGACTGGAAGAGCTTGAAGGGGCTCGAGACCCCATATGAACAACAATGCCAACCAACCAGAGCTTACAGGAACTAAGCCACTACCCAAAGACTATACATGGACTGACCCTGGGCTCCAACCTCATAGGTAGCAATGAATAGCCTAGTAAGAGCACCAGTGGAAGGGGAAGCACTTGGTCCTGCCAAGACTGAATCCCCAGTGAACGTGATTGTTGGAGGGAGGGCGGTAATGGGGGGAGGATGGGGAGGGGAAAACCATATAGAAGGGGAGGAGGAGGGGTTGGGGAATAACAATCGAAACGTAAATAAGAAATACTCAAGTTAATAAAGATGGGAAAAAAAGTTTTGTCTGCAACCTCATCCAAATAATCTAATAATAAAAATAGTGGGACTAACGTATGTCCTAATTACTGTCACCTTACAACTAGATTCAAGCATGCGGAGATTAAAAAAATAAAAATAAAAGCTAACATTTTTATTTCTAAAGGGACAGTAATTAAATCTGTATGGAGAAAAAGGATATTATTTGTCTTATCAATAGACCAGTGTTTCTTTCATCTCAGCTAGTGCTCCATTATGAAAGGTTACTACTAAAAGGTCAGGTGAATGATATCTTGTGTTCACTGCTTAAAAGTCTTCCGTGCAATGAACAGGAAAGTCTCTGGAGGTAGATGTCAGGTTGAAAACCAAACCCCCTGGGTACAAATGACAGAAAATCTGGATGTGCCATTAATTTGACTAAGTCGAGCACCGCTCGAATTTATATTTTTCTGTAGCTTGTTTTCCCCTTGAAGCCTGATTTGAGTGCATATTTTTTATTTTAGAAAACTAAGATTCATTAGTATCAAACCAAAAATTTTTGAGTCTGAACTACAAGAGTTGATTATGACTATTTTCTCATTCATTCATTGCGTTATGTCTTTGAATCCTGTGACATTTAAATACAGTCTTATGTCCAACAATCATTTTACATGTTCATTCCCAGTAACATTAGGTGTGGGCAGGGTTGTTCTAGGAATGTTTACACATTAACACTTTTAAAACCTAATAGTCTCAATTAAGTACTGGAATATAGAGAAAGCCTTAATACTAAGCCTGTATCACTGTCCTTATAGTAAATCAAAGTTTAACATATTTAATGCTATAAAATAAACATTAGTGGATTTTTAACCATTTTCCTTTAAATATAATTAGAAGATTTAGATATTTCTGAAATATATGGTAGATAAACCTCAGAAACAAATTTTGGTATGCTGAATGTCTTAGTTGTAGTTTCTTTTGCTGTGACAAAACACTATGACCAAAAAGCAAATTGGAAAGGAAAGGGTTTATTGACTTTACCCTTCTACATTGCAGTCAATCACTGAAGGAAGTTATTTCAGAAACTCGAACAGGACAGAAACCTGGAGAGAGGAGCTGATTCAGAGACCATAGAGGTATGCTACTTACTGGCTTGCTTCACATGACTTGCTCAACCAGCTTTCTTAAAGAACCACCAGACCAGGGATAGCAGGGTCCATAATGGGCTGGGCCTTGCCCATCAATCGTGAATTAAGAAAAGATTCCACAGGCTGTCCCACAACCTGACCTTAACTGAGGTTCCCTCACTTAAGGTGATTATATTTTGTGTCAAGTTGACATAAGTCTATCCAGCACAATGAAAAATTCCAAAACATTATTATGTCTACTGTTAATCATAGCCACAAATAATATAAATACTAAGGAGTATTACGGATAAAGTTTAGGAACATATGCATATTATTGTTCAGTTATGGTACAAAAATTATTAACTGATAGGATTTGAAGCTCTTGGCTTCTCAGACTTAAACTTTTTCTAAATTAATAATACTATACTTGGTTACTGAATCTTTGGGGAGACCCAGTGTGATGAAGATTTAGTTGTACTTAGAGTGTGCTGTTGTTGCTGTTGTTGTTATTGATCATGATGATGATGATGATGATGAAAACTTGCCTTGTATTTTAAAGGATGTATTTATGAACAACTGAAGGTTGCCATGTTTCTAAGGTCAGTGCATAGTGTGTGAGACCTGGCCTTTTCTATACCAGGTATACGTCAAGTCTATCTTGACACTGCTACATTACATTAAATCAATGCAGATGTCCCTAACATAGTACCACCATAATTAAACTAAGATAAATAAAATGGCTTAAGAAAGCTGATGAAGAAATGGGTTCTATTATATCAAATAACCCAATAATTTTGCCTTTATATAATTTTCAACCCTCACATGCTGAAAGGTTTAAGTTAAAAGGGTTTAATTTACATTGAACTGCCTGAGGATCCAGCTATACCACTCTTGGGCATATACCCAAAAGATGCCCCAACATATAAAAAAGACACGTGTTCCACTATGTTCATAGCAGCCTTATTTATAATAGCCAGAAGCTGGAAAGAACCCAGATGCCCTTCAACAGAGGAATGGATACAGAAAATGTGGTACATCTACACAATGGAATATTACTCAGCTATCAAAAACAACGACTTTATGAAATTCGTAGGCAAATGGTTGGAACTGGAAAATATCATCCTGAGTGAGGTAACCTAATCACAGAAAAACACACATGGTATGCACTCATTGATAAGTGGCTATTAGCCCAAATGCTTGAATTACCCTAGATGCATAGAACACATGAAACTCAAGACAGATGATCAAAATGTGAATGCTTCACTCCTTCTTTAAAAGGGGAACAAGAATACCCTTGGCAGGGAAGAAAGAGGCAAAGATTAAAACAGAGACAGAAGGAACACCCATTCAGAGCCTGCCCCACATGTGGCCCATACATATACAGCCATCCAATTATACAAGATGGATGAAGCAAAGAAGTACAGGCCGACAGGAGCCGGATGTAGATCGCTCCTGAGAGACACAGCCAGAATACAGCAAATACAGAGGCGAATGCCAGCAGCAAACCACTGAACTGAGAATAGAACCCCCGTTGAAGGAATCAGAGAAAGAACTGGAAGAGCTCGAAGGGGCTCGAGACCCCTTATGAACAACAATGCCAAGCAACCAGAGCTTCCAGGGACTAAGCCACTACCTAAAGACTATACATGGACTGACCCTGGGCTCTGACCTCATAGGAAGCAATGTATATCCTAGTAAGATCACCAGTGGAAGGGGAAGCCCTGGGTCCTGCTAAGACTGAACCCCCAGTGAACTAGATTGTTGGGGGAGGGCGGCAATGGGGGGAGGATGGGGAGGGGAACACCCATACAGAAGGGTAGGGGGAGGGAGAGGGATTAGGGGGATGTTTGCCCGGAAACCTGGCAAGGGAATAACACTCGAAATGTAAATAAGAAATACTCAAGTTAATAAAAAAAAAAGGGTTTAATTTGAAAGGAATATAGAAAAAAATTGCTAAAGGTTGTAATGTTTCTCTGACCGTACATAAGTGAGACTGGGCTATAAGGACTCATAGCTTTTTCTGTATTAATTCACTCTCTCCTTGATATGACAAAACATTTAATATTAATAGCCTAGAAGAGGAAATATTTCTTTGTACTCACTATTTCAGAGGGATTTAGCTACAATTGCCCGGCACTTTAGATAAGTTTAGTGTTCCTTGTAGGTAAAGCATGTTGGGAACACCTTTACCTCCCTTTGGACTGGAATGAAGGAAAAGGTTATAGAAAAGGGGTCAGTGCAGGGTACCACCCCAAAGACTCTCCTGGATGGCATTCTTCCTCCAATTAGACCTATCCTCCTGTCTTCCCCATCACCCAATAAAGCCAACAAATTGTGAATTAAACAACTGATTAGATCAAAGCTTTCAGGATTTGACAGGTTCTAAAATCCTCAAGGAAGCAGCTAGAATCCTGACACAAGAAACTGAGGAAACAACTAATATTCAAACCATGGTGATACCTGATATGTAAAGAGTTCTCATCTGGGTTTAATGACCTTTTCTAGCGCACTCTCTTCCTTGCACACTGGGGAAAAATATGTTGGATATAGAAACTAGAGGAGTCAGCTGATGATATTAAAATCAAACTGAAAATATGTTTCATTAACGTTTGGCATGAGCAACTGTGGAAAAAAGAATGATCAAATAACTATTAGGCTTCATGATGCATGTGTTTCTTGATGGTGGCGAGATCCAAACCACATGTAAGATATGAGGTAAAGGGGAAAGAAAACAGGGCGCATGGCCATGTCAGTTAGTTACACCATTCACATAGATATTGCAGATGATGACAGTGAGCGAAGAGTGAAGCCACACCAACTGGAAAGAGTGTCCAAGGACACTAGGAATAAACATGGAGACATGAGGAGGCAAAATCACTTCAAGGCCGTGCAAAGACAATGCCCCAGTGTCTCACTCAATTTGCCATTCTTACTATAAGCCTCACACGGAATCTCCTCCACTCATATTTCTCTCTTGTTCTTCCTGGCTATTTCTTATGTCTTCTAATACAGTTAATATAAAGCCTGACCCTTCATATTTTAATGTTGTGTTGTCCACAGCCCCTCTTCCCCATAATGTTTGCTTGTCCACCCTCTCTACTTTTACACTCCTTCCCATTCATCTTTGAGGATCTTTTTTTCTCGACAAGTCCAGTTTGTCTTGCCCTACTGTTCTTAAGAGGGGATACCTGCCCAACTGTATGATCAGACACTAAGTGTCACACTACTAATAAAAATTGTTTCATCCTCTCAGTGTATCAAATGTCCATATTCTCACAGCTAATGGGGTTTCTTCTTGACAAATGTCCTTACTCAATGCTAAAGGTTATTTGAACTGAGCTTGTACAACTCTCATACAGTCACAATCACTGGGAATGCATCTGCACACCTACCCCATTTGTGTTCAAAGAATCTATTTTCTTAAAATTTTTTACCACCTCTAAGTCTATGAATTTTCCAGAGTCTTGGAGGGGGAAGGGGACTGTGGTACCTGTCCATTCGGGACTGAACTTTCTACAATTTCTATCCTTTTACTCAGTTTTAAGGTTATTGGTTTTCTAGGATAATTTGCATATGGAATGTATCCCCCATGCTCAAGTGCCATAGAAAATTTGTTGTCAGTCTTTACCACAATTAGGCCATAGAGGAGCCTTAAAGAAGAGGCTCCCTATGTAAGGAAACTAAGTTACCAGACCATTCCCTGGAATTGCCCCACCCTTACTCATTCCTCTCAGATAGTAAGAGGTAGCAAGTATTATTCCACATATTATACTTATCAAGATGATCTGACTCAACCAAGGCCCAAAGTAATGGATTAGTGACCACAGACTTAAATCTCTGCTCTCATGATCCAAACAGGAAGGAAAATTTCCTTAACTCTATTACTTCAGGCACTTTGTTACTGACATAAAAAATAGTTCGCTTCTCAAATACAAGTGATACTAGCTTAAAATCAAAATTATTTAGAATGTTTAATATTTCAGTTTTGTATATATTCATGCAATGCTTGAGTTATGTTTCTGTCAATATATGGAGCTTTTAAACAAATAGACCAATAAATGTTGAAATTAAAAGCTACTGGACAAGTTGCATAAAATCTCCTTAAAAAGCTCTAAGATCTTAAAATAACAAAGGTTTTAGATCATTTATAAGTTTGTGTCACTTATACTTCTGAAGGTATTAAAGTATCAACTAGATCAAGACTTTTTAGAGCACTATGTATTAAACTATCTTAGCTATAAGCTGTTAGAATTATTTGTGTATTAGTGTCTTCCACACAATAAATTATAAGTACCTTAAAGCTGGATATTGAATGGTAATTATAATTATCATCCTTATTGCACATTCAGAGACCTAGAATAAAGTCTTATTGTTTTGAAAATACATAAAAAATAAATGTAGGCAAGAAAACTATATATTTATGAGTAGATAAATAAATGGATAGATAATATATAGGAAACTGACAAATAATAGATGATAGATTATAAATAAATATAAAGATATACAAATTATAGGTAGGTAGATAGATACATAGATACATAGATACATAGCTGTATTGAATTGCTCTTGTTTGGGTGAGCAAAATAAACCTGATTTCCTATGTAAGTTCCTTGAATCACACATAGCTATAGATCAACCCACAGTGGTGGGCAAACAATTAAAAGGAACTCTGAAATGCAGTGGTTTTATAAAATATTCTTCATCTCAACATTTCAACATAAATTAAAATCAATTCTTAAAATGGAGAAAGCATCATCATTTTCCCCAAATCTACTTTTGTCCTTATGTCAGAAACATGGGGTTCAGAGCCTGGACTAGGATTTGTCATATTAATGTTACTTCCTCATATCTCCAGCAATTGTTCTCATAAATAAGTATGCCCTTTTCATCTCTTATGTGCATTTCTGCTCATATGAAATACTGTGGCGTGGGTTTTCAAAGTTCAAGGTTAAAACAACAATTTATTTTCATTTACAAGGAGAATATTTTGTTAATGACATAAAGTCTTGGTGAGTAAAGTAACCCCTTCCACATGGCACCAACACCAGTGAAAATTAATGATTGATGTGGCTTATCCCTCACTAAAATGCTGGTACTAATGGAACTAAGAGATACGCAGAGGCAACGGATTAATGCAAATATCTGTACTATAGAATGGTGCAAATATAACTTAGAATAACCATATCATTTACAATTCAAGAGACTGAATCAAAGCTATCTAGATTGTATGAATTCATTTTTATTACAAAAGTAAATTCAGTTACATTAATTCTAAAAATATTGAATTAACATCTTAGATAGGTTAAATATTGCTATGATGAAACACTACATCCAAATGTAAGTTGCGGAGGAAAGGGTGTATGTGGCTTACACCTCCAAATTGTAGTCTGTCCATAAAGAAAGTCAAGGCAAGAATTCAAGCTGGGATTTCTTCTATGAGTTCTGTTGGCTATAGTGAGACTGTGAGGAATAAGGTGATACAGAGGTCATGGAGGAGTGCTGCTTACTATCTTGCTCTTGGCTTACTCAGTGTGCTTTCTTATTAGAATTCTGGACCACCAGCCCAAGGATGGCATTACCCACAATGAATTGAGCTCTCTCTCATCAGTCACTAATTGATAAAATACTTCTATCTACAGCCTGATCTTATGATGGCATTTTATTAAGTGACGTTGCCTCCTCTCAGATGACTTTAGCTTGTGTCAAGATGATATAAAACTGCCAAGCACCGTGAGATAATGTACTATGAAGATGAAATAAAGCTATAGGCATCAGAGACAGCCATGAGGACAGGACCCAAACAGTTGGCTGTTTACCTAAATCATTTCTGTTGCAAAGAAATGTTCAAATTATTTAGTGTATCAAGCCCTCCTTGAATGAAATGTAAATGCGCTTTCTTATTTATTTAATTTATACTCAATTATCATTCTGTGTACATATATCACTGCATTACTTAATATGTAATGATCATAACGATGACCATGCCCGGCATATCCATCACATCATTTATAATTTCTTCATATTGGAAATAGTGCTAACTTCTTTTCTGTGGTTGACATAAAGGACCACAGCCAGCACAACTCTTAGAAGAATGTCACTTTGATTGACTCTTTCAGAAGGAAAGTTCACAATGACAGTGGAGTCATGGGAGCAGGTAGCACACAGCAGGCAATTGAAACAAGATTGAGTAATTACACCTTCAACCACAAACACAGCAGACAGTGAACTGGAAGTAGAGCAAGGCTATGTATTCTCAAAGCCCACTCCACTCCAAGTGACTTCTTCAGTGATGCTACACTTCCCTATTACATCCCAAACAGAGCCAACAGTCAGAGAACAAGTGTTCAAAAACCTGAGCCAACAGGGGACATTTATAATTCAACCCACCATAGGAACATTCAAAATTCTTCCTATTATCTGTTTTAAGACACCAAGTTAGTTGTCACCCACAATTATGCTTCTGCCACCTACCACATTAGGGATTGCTGCCCATGTTTAAGTCCAATCCTCTTCCTTTTACCATTTTTTCTATTAAGCTTCCTGTTATAATCTTCTTAGTGCTATTTTGTATTGTCTCTATAAAAATCAACATTTTCTCCAACTCTTACGTAAACATAAGCACATACACCCTCCCCAAAACATGATTTTGATACTCAATTTTTATCTGTATACTCCCTTTAATGACATGACAAAAATCGTAGACATTTTTCTCTATTTTCTCATTAATTGTCATAGTTGAGTAAAAGATAATCTTTAAGTGGAAACACCAGATAAAATGAAATATTAAAGTGGAGACACTTCATCCACATTCACAGTCCGTCTTAAGAAAATATTACACAAGATGTTATTCAATGTAGACTGAAATTGCACATTCTGAGCTCATATTGTTTGGTCTGTTTTTGGAGTGGGTTTTGGTTTTAATATATTTTTGAGGCAATGATAGCTATGCAATTCTATTGCATGAAATTGTCTCATCTGAAACTGAAAACTATCAGCTCAGATTCTCTTGGAACCTGACCAAAACCAAGGAAGGTACTTTTCTTCTGCAGTGAACTAAAAAAGCTGAAAGTTGCATGTAAGTTAGCAAATAGGAAAGAAAACTTTGACAGATTTGTGGAAACAATCTTGCTGATATTCTTAGGGTATTACAAAACCGAGAAACTGTTTATTACCAAAAAAAAAATTCCAAGTTCAAAATGACTTCAGTCTTCACTTTGAAATCCAGCTGGGGATGAAATAACTGTAGATCTACTTGAAGTCACAAAATTTAATTTTCAGTAAGTGCTTGCAACTTACCAGCAGGACACTGCTAAATATCAGGAAAACATTGCTGTGAAGAGTTCCAAAACCTTAACTGGTGTTTATTGTCAGGACTAACATAGGAGTTAATGTTAAACTAAAATTAATCTGAGTTAAGTGAAAACATTGGATTTACTTTTATATAATTACATAAGAAAGTCAAGATTTTTATGGAATTTGTGATGCACATATGTGTGTTATGTTTGTATGCATGTGTTTATATGTTTGGTATGTTTATAAATGTGTGTGTATGTACATGTGTTTATATGTGCTTCTTACATGTATGTGTGTGCTTGTATATGTGCAGTGTGTGTGCGTACGTGCGTGTGTGTGTGTGTGTGTGTGTGTGTGTGTGTGTGTGTGTGTGTGTGTTTTATGCATGTGTGTTTTTCTCAGGATAGACTAGGTAAACCGATGTCACTGCTGCCATTCCTAATGATGTTTCAGAGAATATTAGAGTGAAAAAATGGCATTGAATTTACTATAGTTATTTATCATTGAAAGATGCCTCGTTACATGTATGATTTGTCTCTGTAACAAACACTGACTTTCATACAGTATCCAGGCTAATAAACACTTACCAATCTGGATCTGCTTACAGCTATCAATCAAAACAAGTAAATGACTCTCCATTGGAGTCAGAATTTTGGAGGGCTGTTCAAAAAGGTCAATATCAGAATTTGTGGAATATATCGTTTTATCACATGGATTAAATAATTCTAGAAGTAGAGTTTTAGGGTTTTGTTTCTTTGTTTGTTTGTTTTTGTTTTTGCCAATTGAGACAAGTCTTGATGTATAGCTGAAACTGGCCTGAACTTACCATGCAGCTGAATCTGTTCTTAAATTTACTGTCATCCTGCTGCTACCTCCTGAAAACTGAGGTCCATGTGTTCCTATGCCAATTTACGTTCCTGAAATTAGCGTAAAGGTGGCAAATTTTATTAGCCAAATGTAAATGCAGAGATCACCCCTATTGCATCAGAGGAGATTGAAAAGCACAAATACAAAGATGGTTATTGATAGAGTCCATACCTACCTGTTCTTTCTTCCTTCCTACATGACTTTCTTTCTTTTTAATTCTTTCTTTCTGTGATTTTTTTCTTTTTTCAGTATAAAAAGCCATGTACTCCAGTATTTTTTATGTTTTTTGTTTGTTTTTTATTTTTAAGCACCATTGCCTCTCATTAATACTTTTCCAAAGTGCATGTAGCTAGGTGTGGAATCATCCTCTGGGACAACCTATCAGTTGCCACAGCTCCAAAGAAAAATGACTCTCCCTTTCCCAGGAGCCATCAGCTACAAATATCTCTTCACTAAAGATAGGAACTTCTAAGCCCATTTCCCATCTATGCTAGAACGTGGTTGGCTTGATGTCTTTCATATCAGGGTATGCAAAAACTTAAAATGTAACATTCTTGTCTCTGTAGAAAAATGTTAAACAAAAGAATTTTGTTAAAACTAGTTAGATAATGAAAATCATATGGATGACTTGTTAAGTCAATTGTTAGCCAGTCTGATTCATAAGTCACCGGAGCTAGAAAATGTGTGAGACAACAAAAAACTAATTCTGGTGACATTGTGGAAGCTGTGCACTAAGAGAGAGAAATTTCTGTGGATCCAAAGTTATACTAGGCCACCTACTTCCTGAGTTTTCTTTTATCAAATTATCCTTGGGATATGTCAGGAGATCTTATCATGTCACTGAAAGGGAAGGTATAGAGTCACATTTCTGAAATACCCTTGAAGTAAACTTTCTGGCAAATTTTTACTCCTCAAGAAAAAATAATTACTAAATAAACTCATTCTGCAGTAATTAATAACCAGAAATTCAGTTCAGAGGTCCATGACCTGAATGGCACTGACCATCGGCTTAAATTAACTGATAATTATCAAATTATCCAAAGAACAGTATTTATTTATATTCCACTTTTATTTAAAATATATGCTTTTCTCACAAAATATATACCCTGATCACAGGTTTTCTTCCCTCTATCCCTCCAAGTTTCTCCTTATTTCAACTTCTCTCCAGGTTTATTTCTTTTCTGCCTCTCATTAGAAATGAACAATCTTCAAAGAGTTAATAACAAAACAACAAAATGAAATAGATAAGACAAAAACCATCACATTAAGGTTAGGCAAGGAAAACTAACAAAAGAAAAGAGTTCCAAGGGAAAGCACAAGAACCAGAGATCCATTCTTCATACAATCAAGAGCCCCATAGAAATACTACACTGAAAGCTATAATGCATAAACAGAGGACCTGATACACACTCTTACAATCCCTGTGTGTGCTGCTTCAGTCTCAGACAGTTTACAGGAGCTTTTCTGGTTTATTTAAAGTGTCTTGTTCTTCTGGTGTCCTGCATTCCTTCATGCTCTTACATTCTTCCCACCTTCTCTTTCACGGGGTTCCCTGAGCTCAAAGGGAAAGGGAGTGATATAGTTTATCCCATGTAGAGCTGAGTGTTCCAAAGTCTGTTTGTCTGTCTGTTTATCAATCCATCCATCTATCTATCTATCTATCTATCTATCTATCTATCTATCTATCTATATATCTATCTATCTATCTATCTCATCCATCCATCCACCCATTCTTCTATCTTAGAGTAATATCTGGCTGTGGTTCTGTTTTTGTTCCCATGCCTGGGGTTGGGGGCAGCCCTGCGGGGGGAGGGGGCGGCATCTTCTTTCTTGTAGGTTCTTCTTGAAGCAGTGGGGGAAGAGCATCTGCGGAGGACTTTGTCTTACGAGATACAGGGGTAAGTCCTTGCCTTATGAAATATTTAGGTTTGCTGTATAATAAAAAGTTTACTTATCTAAGTCTAAGTTACTATGCTACTGTAGCTGACCTGCCTTCTTCGTTCCTCTGAAGCCAAAACTGCAGTCTCTGGCACTTAGCACCTCTTCCTAAAACAGCAAAGGATTAAGTACATAGCCTTTGTTCTATCTCAGCAGGAACTGCTAGGCTCTAACTTTCGGCCAGGTAGTCAGAGGTCACAGGAAGAAAAAGGGACACTTTGAAAAGGGGTTACAGCATTTATTACTATGTGGTAAAGCGTTTCCTATGAAAGCTATCTAAGAGGAAAGCAGAAAGAGCCTAAGGAAAGGGAAAAAAGTTTCTTCTATCTCTTCTCTCGTCTCTTTGCCCTCAGTACTTATATACATCTTTCAGAATACATGATCACATGTTACAAAGTTCAACACAAGTTCACACAAAAAAAAAATCAAATCATAAATTGAAATAAAAGTTTGCAACAGATAATGTTTACATGCATATCCATTAGGAGTAATTATCTGGCTAAACATCCATCACCTGTCTCACCTCCACATGTTCACTGAAGGTTTAAAACCATAACTAAGTTATTAGTAAAGTTTTGTATAGATAAACCCAGTCAAAATTTTATCCTCTGTCCTAGCACCTATAGAAAATCATTAGATCCCTTTTATGACCTTTGGTTAATTGTTTTAGAACCTCTTAGAATGTTCTCTGAGCAGGAGCAAGTCTGGTTTTCTTCTAAGCAATTAACTGGTGACACTTGGGAGACTTACAGAGTTCTCACTGCAGTTTTGACTATCAGAAAAAGACTTAATAGCAGTCTCATTATAAAAGAGCTTAATAATCACTGATATAATTTTAGGAATTCGAATAGGTCATCATTAAGACTTAAGAAGCCATCTATTTGTCTATATAGCATCATTACAAGACATCTTCATAGATCTGCAGAGATCTGCTCCAAAGGGGTAGGCTATTACTTAATGATTGTTACATATGTTTAACAATAATAGGAAAGTATATTAATAGCAGGAATCTTTCCTAAAATGAATTGCCTTACAGCCTTGCTGAATACGGGTGAACCTGTTGCAGATTATATAATAATCCTGCTAGTTATTAGCTTTTCCCATTATGGCTCCTGACATTCCCATATGCTGCAGGAGAAATCTTCTCTGATGATGGCTGAATAGGGCAATAATCTATAAATGAATATAACAAGATATCAGTAGGGGTCATGCCATTGCTTCTGTTTTTGCCACCAGTAATATTATTTATCCTAGGTCTCTTAGGTCTCCAGTTTCTGGTTCTTGGTCACGTAAGCAGTATTAGGTCTGGGTTCCATCTCATGAAATGAGCCTAAATTTAAACTAGTCATTAGTTGGTTGCTCTCATTGCTTTGTGCCACCATCACCCTAGTGTGTTTCGCAGGCAGAATCACATTGTAAATCAAAGATTTTATGGACAAGTTGGTGTTTACACTTCTCTATTTATAGCCTAAAAAGTACCTTCTAGTAGCAAAGACACTAAAACTAGAACATAAGGGTGAAGTCTGTATGTAGGCAGACTCTCCCTCTCCATGTTCAATGAGTTGTATGAATGTTGTCTTCAGAAGTAGGATTTTTTTTTGTTACTGTGGAAGCAACCTATTGTATTGGCAATAGTCTGGGTTTGGGGGATTTCCATGAGATCTCTTTGGCCAATGACTTAATTGTCTGTAACACAGTGCCTGTACTCCAAGCTTTGTTTGTTGACAAGAGATGGCCAATCCGTACACCATCTCCTACATTATTTGGAGAATTCATTAGGATCACCTTCATATATTTTAGAAAGTTTCCACTGCACTAAGTTTCTACCTCATCCCTCAAATGCCCCTCAATTCTAGCTGTCTCCCCAAATTCCCTCTATCAAACCCCTCACCCTTCCCAGTCACACTTAATCCTCTCATTCCTGTTCCAATTGCCCCCAGTCCACTGATAAAATCTATTTTATTTCCCTTTCCAGGATGATCCATGTATGCCCCCCCCAGTTGTATACTTTATACCTACCCTCAGAATCTACAAATTGGAGCTTCACCCAACAGCATCTGAATAAATATTTCTACAAAACTCATATACAGTCATCTCTAAGAGAGACGACATTCAAGTCCACACAACACATCTTACAATAATTTCTAAAATATTACTTAAATATATGCAAGCAAAGTCTCAGCCCACAGTGAAATTGATGGAAAATGAGAGAATATTCATGTTAATAACATTAGAAATAAATTTTCCAAGAATGAAATTCATTGAATATTTATCCTGATAGAATAACATATCTGCTTAGAAAACTCCACAGAGGCAGAGGAAGAGCTTGCTAACACTTTTTTTCATAGGCTTGTAAAATGATAAGGATTTTTTGTATTAATATAGTAGCTTGTGTAGAAATTAACTAAGACAGCCCCAAGTTCCTTGCTTGACATTATAAGAACAATCCTTTGAGTTTATGCTTTTTGTGTCATGATGAGTTTGTTTGATCTATTTCCCGTAGTGTATACTACCTTGAAAGAAGGAGGCATGCAAACTGTGTTTCTTGCTTTTTCTCCAGAGAGTATTTTGCAAATTACCACTCTTGTATTTCCACAGAGTTCCCAGGTGGTCTGCTATATGAACACACTTCCTTTCAGCACATAATGGCTCCCAAGTGACAGCTTAAATAGTAGACTGTTAGAATGAATTGTGGAAAATGACACTTTTCCTGCACTTCCTTCTTTCCTTTTCTTCCTTTCTTTGTTGAATTTGATAATGAGTAGAAATGCACACAGACACAGAGGTTAGGGAAATGGCACAGGAAAAAGCCTACCTGCACTTTAAGCACAAGAACCTGAGATTTAGTCCTTATTACTCACAAGCAAATCCAGGTATGGCTGTCTCTACTTATTACTCCAGCACTGGGGTTCAGAAGACACAGGGATAGGCAAATCTGAAGAGTCTAATGGCTTGACCCCTTTAACACAGTTGTGGTCTTTTTTTCTCCAAGAAACCCTGCCTCAAGGCAATAAGGTGCAGAGTAACAGATAAAAACACCAAAATCTTTGTTGTGATCTCCCCATGAGTAAGCACAGGAGGCTACTATTTTACACTTTTGGGTATATACAGGAACACACCAAACACACAAATACAGAGAGAGAGAGAGAGAGAGAGAGAGAGTGAGAAAGAGAGAGAGAGAGAAAGCGGTAGAGAGAGAGAGAGAGAGAGAGAGAGGAAGAGAGGGAGAGGGAGACAGAGAGACAGAGATAGATAGATAGATATAGATACATAGATAGATAGATAGATAGATGATAGATAGATAGATAGATAGATAGATAGATAGATAGATAGATAGATAGATAGATGATAGAGAATCCCCATACAAACATTAATCAAGTAGCATTATCAAACTACTCTTCACCAGAGCAGAGAAAGAGATTCCAAATACAGACTAAGAAAGCCCAGAAATGTCACCACTCACTCAAATGTGCTCCATGCCATTTGCCAAACTCATCCTTTCAGACAGCCTTTCAGTCAAGAACTGAAGCCATTTTTGAGATCATTGTATGAACAGACCAGCAGTTATTTACCTAGTAATATTCTAATGTAGCTATCATAGAATACATCACTGTAGCTGCTTGCAAATCTGTGTTAAGAAATATCCTGCTAGACTTCTGGAGACACATCAGAAAATGACTGCAAATTTAAAGACCTAAAGAAAAATTCTTATCTCACAGTTTCTGTGGATACAGAATTCAGAAAGAAGCAATCGATGCTTCTCCCCAGGTTTTCACAAAGGGGAGATGGAGCTAGCTGTGTTCACCTAGAGCCCTAAGTTCACTACAAGCTCACAGAGGTTGTTGACAAACCCTGGTCTCTGTAGTACTGGAAGTCACAGATTTCTGCTTATTTTAAAAACAGCAGGAGTAATGCAGAATGTTCTAGATCTTGCTTCTTCCAGACACGCTTTTTAAGGCAAGTTTGTTTAGGTAAGTTATACCTGGGACTGCTAAAGGCCTTACAATTGCAAATTTTCTTTCTTTCTCATTAGCTTATGTAATCACAGACACAAAAGCCACCCAATTTACCTATCTATTATCAGCTGAGAAAAAACCTTAGGTCCTAGCTGCACACAAGAAGCTTAGGTTAGAGAAATACTTAGGTCACTGGAAATATCTAAGAACCTTGTTTCATATAAGTATATCCCCCCAACACAAGATAATGGAATCAATTGCAATATTGAATTAAGTTTGTACCTTTGCTACAAATTATACTCCCAAAACTAGCATGTACCTGATCCTGCTTTGCTCATTGGTTTCATCAGTACTATGCACAAGTCAATCTCAAAATTAAATCAGTCCTAAGGGTGCACGTGGAACTCTAAGCACAATTTTAATTTTCTTTATCTTTTATGATGTATAGAACTCAGTAGTTGTGCACATGAAGAACTATTTGCACTAACACTCGTACCCTCATTTTCTTCCATTGTGTTATCACATTGTATTTATTGATATGAGCGGACTAGAGATGTTAAACTCTGTACTGGAAGCTGTAAACACTGCCATTGGAATTTTCTATCATTACACTTGAGAAGCGTGAATATGTTTTCTTCTTCCTTACAGATTAATGATTTTAGTGGTTTTAATAAAGCAATACTTGACATTGCAGAAAACTTTCTGACACTTCACAGTAGTAAAACATGGTTATGTGCTTTTTCATTGACCAATCCTATGTTCTCAAAAACTTCCTGTTTTTCATTGGTAAGGATCAATTGGCAAATTTTTAAAGCTCCATAAGCTATTCATTGTGTATGTTGCCTTTGTCTGTTTAGCTTTCATTGATCTCTTTGATATTTAACATTTAAAAATTAGCTGCACCATTTTGTTGAGAGAAATAAAGACAAAAAGTCATCACTTATTAAGTATTTACCATGTGCCTAGTGTTTGACACATTTTATTTTATCGATCCAAACTCTTAAGACAACTTTAGGGTGCTTTCATAGCCCAAGAGACCAGAAATGTGCAAAATTACGTAAGCTGTCCAATGTCAAATAGCTCACAAATGAAGAATACTTTTGAGACTAGAAGTTTAATCAAGTAACCTGGACACTGCTTGAAAATTTACTCTCATTCCCTGTCAAAGCAAAGTGTGCAGTCAACACCCTACTCATAGATGGTGGATTAATACAGAACAGATTTCAACTAAAGCCAAGTAGATACTGACTGCCTGCAAGAATATCTTGGCTGCTACATGTGAGCTTCCTTTCTGACATTCAGGTTACCACAGTTTCTCCAGTGAGAGTCCCTAAGGATGACAGGTCAGACTTGGAGGTCTTCTCTGAGTGAGAGTTCACTACAACAAATGAAGCACAGCCTAGATGATTTTCCTCCCTCGGACTACATAAAACCCCTGTCCTTGTACATAAAGCAAACAGGGATTCTAAGCAGCTAACTTTTTATGAGTGACAAATGAAAGTCGTTGACTCACAGACTAACAGTTCTGTTTGTGAACGTATCAAAGTCTGTTGAATTAATATGGTCTAGCCCTCACTCGCTGCTAGTACACAATAAAATAAAAATCCAACCAAATAAAGAAACTACAGTTGATCGCATAGTGGACTATTGCTCTGAAATCATGCAAGTAAACAAGAAAACTAGCCACTGACTGCCTACAAACAGAGGCAAATATCCAACAGAATTAACTCATCAATTCTGATCCTTAGCTCTTGGCTCATTTTCTTTAGGTTTTTGAGAATTTCATATGATGTGTTTTAATCCTATTTATTTTCTCACTTGGATTTGCTCCTAGAAAAGCTAAGATTCCTATTTGCTTTTTAGTGACAGATACTTTGCTATAGGAGCACAAAACTGAAGCAATTTTACAATTAACACTTGATTGCAACAATTAGCAATGACTTCTCTAACTCTATTATAGTCATCTAACTCATGTGGATGGATGCAAAAGTATATCTATGTATAAGTGTGAAAGCTACTAAGTCCTACGCACTCCTTCCCAATTAGCTAATATGAGCATAAAAATTTGCAAATTTATCTACAGTCATAAATAATACCCCTTGTGCTTTTATTATTATTAACCAACTTGTCAAGGTTTTATTTAGCAAATTGTACTAAATGATGGCATCAAAGATAAATCATGATAATAACAGGAAACATTTGCTTGATTTTTTTTCCTAGAATATGTACTTCTAGGGTTATTCTGAATTTCTGGTTAGCGTCAACTCTGAGCCTGACACAACTTAGATTTCTGTGGAAGTCTCAGTTAAGTATTGATTGGATTAAATTAGCCTGTGGACATATTTGTGGGGCATTGTTTCAGTTAATGGTTAATATGTGAGGGCCTGGTCTACTAAGGGCGATATCATCCCCTATGGGCTTGAATTGTTTAAAACAAAGTAGCTGAGCAGTCAGACAGGGAATGAACCAATGAACATCCTTCCTCCACGGTTTCTGCTTCAGTTTATCCTTATGGATTCCCTCCTTGAATTTCTGCCCAGATTGTCCTCAGCAATGGACTATAACCTAAAAATAAAGATGAAATAAAAAAATTTTTACTCAGATTTCTTTTGATCATGGTGTTTATCAAAGCAACAGAGATCAAACCATAAAAAAAATTGAACAAAGCAAGTCTTATAAGTATTCCCCAAACAACTATATATGAAATATACTATGAAATGAAATTATTAGCTATATATTTTTAATTTATCAACCAAAAAGACTATGACATTCCAGAAATCCTTGGCAGTTTCACATACAGTCCAAGGCTCAAATTTAGATACAAAGGCCATCCGTGGGTTTTCCTATTTGTGACCCATAACCTCAGTCCTACAAGACAGTAGATTTTTTTATCTCTCTTATTAATGATTTTCTATTGACATACCACTGTTGTTACAGTATGCAATCTTATTTCTGTTGAATATGTACATTCTCAAGGTCCACCTTTAAAATCTTGGAGCTGGTGGTCACCAAACTTTATTGTATGATATTTAAATGCTATGCTAAAATGTAGAGATAATTCCATCTCCTGCCTTCTTCCCTCCTTTCCTATTTGTTTAAAGTTAGAATGTGGTATGCTGAGAATATTTAAAATTCATGAGTACTCTATTTACATCAAATGCAAGAAAACTGTTTCATAGTTCAAGACATTTTCTGCGTAAGGTTTCATGGGAAACAGGTTATTTATAAAAAACCAGGGTTGCATATCTTATTATAACTTTGGGGAATTATCTTTTTTGCATAGACTTCCATTATTTATAAAGTGAGAGGAAAAAGAATATAAAGCAAAGTTTTAGATTTGAATAGCTACATGTGTTTAATTAGCACATTAACACCAGTGTGAGATTTCATGAGCAACAAACTGGCCTCTGGCCAAAACTCTTCAGATCCTATACATGCAGCCATTTCTATATTTAAAAAAAAACATGCATTTAACCAATGTTTCCTAGTTTCTCTAAAAGTATATACCAGGGGCTACAGCAATGGCTCAAGGTTTATAAATTAGTGACTCACAGACCCCTTTATCTTCATCTCCAGGGATCCAATGCTCCCAGCTTCTGAAGTCATAAATTTCCTGAAAATTCATGAACTCTAGTTTTGTATAAATATGTTACTGCCTGCATGTATGTATAAGTATATACACACAATATTCCTAACTATAACCTCTTCTGTTTGTATACTGTTATCAGGAATGACCATGTGATATGATCTTTTCTGGGAAGGACCACCTCTCCTGATACTAGCTTTCTTCAGTGGTGTATACCTCTTTGTATAGGATTGAAGCTTCTTGATATTGTAGCCATCCACTTTGTCGAGCTCATTGATCTCATTCCTTCAAGTTTTCATTTGGAGAGCCATGTAGGTGAGACTTTATGGGTATAGCTTCTAATAGTACTAATAGATACAAACTTGCTCATAGAATCTTTGAGCGTTCTCTTCCATGGTGTTTCTGGAAGCTTTGGTGTGGAAGTGTTTTGTGAATGTCTCCACTGGGATTAGAATGAATAACTTTGAGTTTTAATTGTCTATGGTTTTATTTTAAGTGGTTTTCATCTGCCGTAAAGAGAACTTTCTCTGATGAAGGATGAGGGCTATACTTATGTAGGTAAAAATAAATTATACAGTGTTGTTAGGGATTAAGTTGGTTTACTAAGCTTGTAGATTTTTCTTCAATAGCCATTTACTTCAGTGACACTGAGTAGTTTCCTAGGTTTCCAGTAGCAGGGATGCTATCCTTCTTATTGGTCTTAAGTCCAATTAGAGAGTTGTTGGATACCACAAATGCATATGTGACACTACTACAACCATAGGGTTATCATCCTATGCTGTTCATTAGTACGGTTCATAGAGGTCATAGTTGGGCAGAACTGTTGGTTGCCTCCTTTTGGAAGTTTTCATAGCAGCTTTTGGTAGTACAAAAGTTGGCCTCAGTGTTGGGAAAAGCGTTCAGGTCTATTCTAACACAGAGGTCCCAGGGCCCTATTTCTAATGTGCCTGGTACCTTTACCAATAGGAACTTATCTTCTACCTCTTGAGGGAAATCAAGGGCAACAGCAATAAGTTGTATGCTTGTGGAATCTCTTGAATAATGCTGACCAACAACTGAAAAGAGGGCTTTTCATGTCTGCTATTGTGTGGTTTGTTATCTGGTTTTTGGATCAGCACAAATGAGAATGGTTCATTAAAACTGCATATGTATATTCATACACAGAATTACCAAAAATACAGGTGATTTTAAATAGTCAATAATATGATTAATTGAATCTTTATCAGATATCCTTATTGTTACTTCATATATCTCCCTTGTCATATATTTTTTTCTTCCCCTTTCTCTAAGCCCCCAGTTTCCAATCTCAACATCAGATCACTGCATCTTCACATGCCATATAATCCTTCTCCTACCAAATTCTGCATTTTACTTTCTCTCTAAAGAGTTCTCTGCTTCCCACTTTGATAATCAGAATATTATACCCTACTATTGCTCTCTTTATTTCCCAACAACTCCCCTATTTTAGTAAAGACCATTCCACTTTCCCGGATTCTGTAATTCATTCAGATTGTGTACTCATATCAGAATGTCAGGAGCTAGAAATATCCAATAAGATGCAAGTGAGGGAACTTGAATCTCACTTAGGAGAGGAAATAAAATAGGCATAAAATGCAGCTGGGGAGAGGGACCTGGGAGGGAGGGAAGATGGAGAGGCCAATGGGGGATTCAGGATCAGGTGTGGAGAACAGGAGAGATGGCCAGATGGCCACGAAAATAAATGGAAATCTGCAACTGATGGAGATGAGGAGTTGGGAGGGCATCTCAAGGATGAGACAGACCTGGGATAAGGGAGAAGCCCAAGAATCAATGAGAATGACCTTAGCTATGACTACATTGAGGATATGGAACATTCGGTAGCGGGACAGGAACCCTAGAGGAGAAATAGAGACACTAACGCACCAACAAAAGTTTCTACCCAAAATTTATCCTGTCTGCAAGAAATGCAGGTACAGGAAAGGGAGCAGAGACTGTTGGAATGGCCAAAAAATAACCTGCCCAACTTGAGACCCATCCCGTGGGCAAGCACCAACCTCTAAACACTATTAATGATATTTTGTTATGCCTGCAGACAGAAACATGTTTTTTTTTTCTGAGAAGCTCAACCCAGAATCTGAATCACATACAGACATCCACAGCCAGACAGTAGATGGAGCTTGGGGACCCTAATATAAGGAAAAGGGGAAAGATTGTGAGCCCCAAGGGTATAGGAACTCCACAGGAAGACTAACACAGTCAACTAACCTGGAACCTTGGAGCTCTCAGTCTGAACCACCAACCAAAGAACATATACAGGCTGAACCTATGCATCCCTGTACATATGTAGAGGAAGTGCCACTTAACCTTCAGGTGGGTCCTGAACAACTGGGATGGGTGCAATTCCAAAAGCTGTTACCTGTATGTGAGATAAGTTCTATGAGCTGGGCTGCCTTGTCTGGCCTCAGTGGGAGAGGAAGCACCTAGCCTTGCAGAGACTTGAAGTGTCAGGGTAGGAAGATATTCATAGAGGCCCCCACTCCATCAAAGGAGAAAGAGGGGGAATGGGGGAAAGAATATGGGAGGGAGTGACCAGGAGATAGCAGTGAATAAGTTAAATAAATTAAATTAATTAAAAAAACAGAGAGAGAGAGAACACGAAACATTGTCTGTCTGTTCCTGGGTTATCTCACTCAATATGGTCTTTTCCAATTCCATCCACTTATCTGTAAAGTTCATGATTTTATGTTTTTCTTTATAGATAAATTATATATATATAATCACATTTTCATTATTGATTTATCGATTGTAGATCATTTAAGTTGTTTCCATTTCCTTGCTATTGTGAATAGAGTAGCAATTAACACAGCTGAATACTTATCTGTGAATTACGATATTGAGTCTTTAGGCACATTCCAAGAAATGGAATAGCTTAGTCATACAGTAGATTTATTTATTTATTTTTTTATTAACTTGAGTATTTCTTATATACATTTCGAGTGTTATTCCCTTTCCCGGTTTCTGGGCAAAAATCCCCCTCCCCCCTCCCCTTCTATATGGGTGTTCTCCTCCCAATCTTACCCCCATTACTGCCCTCTCCCCAGCAATCAGGTTCACTGGGGGGGGGGGGTGTTCAGTCTTGGCAGGACCCAGGGCTTCCCCTTCCACTGGTGCTCTTACTAGAATATTCATTGCTACCTATGAGGTCAGAGTCCAGGGTCAGTCCATGTATAGTCTTTAGGTAGTGGCTTAGTCCCTGGAAGCTCTGGTTGCTTGGCATTGTTGTACTTTTGGGGTCTCGAGCCCCTTCAAGCTCTTCCAGTTCTTTCTCTGATTCCTTCAATAGGGGACCTATTCTCAGTTCAGTGGTTTGCTGCTGGCATTCGTCTCTGTATTTGCTGTATTCTGGCTGTGTCTCTCAGGAGCGATCTACATCCGGCTACTGTCGGTCTGCACTTCTTTGCTTCATCCATCTTGTCTAATTGGGTGGCTGTATATGTATGGGCCACATGTGGGGCAGGCTCTGAATGGGTGTTCCTTCAGTCTCTGTTTTAATCTTTGCCTCTCCCTTCCCTGCCAAGGGTATTCTTTTTCCTCATTTAAAGAAGGAGTGAAGCATTCACAGTAGATTTATTTTTAGTTTTTTTTTTTTGAGAATTCTCCACACTGATTTCCACAGTCACTGCACCATTTTGCAATTCCATCTACAGTCAATAGAGTTTTCTATTCCATGCATCTCTTCCAACATTTGTTTTAAGTTGCTCTACTGATAGTTGCCTTTTTGTTTGGGTAAGATAATATCTCAAAGTTTGTTTCATTTGCATCTTCATAGCTGCCAGGGATGATATACATTTTGAGTATCTCTAAGCAATTTTTCCTTCTATTGAGAACTCTCTGTTCAGATCCCTGGCACATTTTCTGAATGACTCATTTCTTTTATACTCATTTTTAAAACTTTTTAATTTATTCTAGATATTAAACCTCTGTCAGATATATAGCTTGCAAAGAGTCTCTTCATTTCTATGGGCTTTTTATTCCCCTGGTTGATTTTTCTTTAGCTATCCAGAAGTTCTCTATTTATTTGAAGTTCCCCTTGTCAATCGCTGATGTTAATACTTGAGCAAATAAAGTCTTATACAAAAATTCCTTTATTACACTTACATTGTGTAATGTACTACCTAATATTGCTTGTACAATTGTTATAGTTGAGGTATATGCCATTCATCTACTTGAAATTAGTTTGCATGCAAGGTGATAGATAAAGGTCTAATTTAATTTTCTTGTATGTGGCCGTAGCTAGTCTTATCCTGAATACAAAATAAGAAAATAAGATGTCTAGAGATTTGTTAACAATGTGTGTGAGAGAAAAGCCAAGGGTAAAAGTAAAAAAATTGAGTATAACATTAAGCATTCTGGTGGACAAAAGGGGAACAAGAAAAAATAACACAAGAACTGATCATCAGAAGCAAAGGAGTAATCTTATAAGAGAAAAGGGGCTCATTCCAATCCTAGAGAATCCTCAAGGTAGTAAGAATCTGTCGTATGATCTGATGAAGATAATACTCAGTTCATTAGTCTTATTCCTCCAAACACATCACCCTGGTCTAATAATAATAAAGTGGGGAATCATTCTACAACATACAAACTAAAACCTACTATCAAAACAAGGTTGATCTCAATAAGACAGGATAACTAAATTCAGTGTCATGCTAGATGGAATTCTCAATGAAATTGGGATATTAGGCAAAGCAAATAACTCTAAATGCTGATCAATACTGGTTAATTGCCTTTGGTATTGATGCATGGTGTTACACTTTATATCAAATTAAAGATAATTAATATGCACAATAAGAATTTAACTTGAATACTAGATGAGGGCAGTGATTAATAAGAAACTTAATAGTATACAAAAAGGAAAGAAAGGAGTAAAAGAAATTCAGGACTATTGGTGACCTAATTTTTTCCTGTACTTCAGGCATTGTTGGGGAAAACTCAGCTAAAGTAATAAATTGTTGAACTATGAATTTAGATTTGCAAGGATATACAGATTATCTGAGGATTGTGTATACAGTCTTTCCATAAGAACAAAGGAACATTAAGAGTTAATAAAACGGGGGCTGGGGATTTAGCTCAGTGGTAGAGCGCTTACCTAGGAAGCGCAAGGCCCTGGGTTCGGTCCCCAGCTCCGGAAAAAAAAAAAAAAAAAAAAAAAAAAAAAAAAAAAAAGAACCAAAAAAAAAAAAGAGTTAATAAAACAAGTTGTAGGAAGTATAAATAAGGATATGACACAATTCTTGGTAGAGGAATGGCAGGAAATCATCTAGCTCTGTTTCTGCAATATGTTACAATATTCCACATATAAAAAAGCTTACAGTTATTGGAAAGGACATACATGTGTATCACTCTAATGCTATATGGTAAGAACTGTCCTCATTAAGGTGCAGGAATCTCTAAGACCAGAACATTGAAGATGTCCTTGTATTCAGAGTTGAAATGAACAAAAAAGAATGCCTCCATTCCATCAGATGTTGAAAAACATCAAATGAACCTCAATTGGTAGAATACAGGAGACCCCTGCTTTTAATCCTCAGAGTTACATGAATGAACAAGCGTAATGGTGTATACCCATAATCCTGGAACTCGAGAGGTAGCGGCTGAAAGATCAGAAATAAATGATCATCCATGGGTATAAATTGACTCAAAGAACAGTCTAGGGTACATGGGAACATAACTATTGAAAACAAGGATTATAAAACTAGAACTAAACCATAACAATAGATAATTCTGCACATTTGGATCTGGATAACTAGTGTTGAAAATATGAAATGTAAGTCTAGTTCTATCAGTGAGAACAAGACTCTAGAAGTTGGATATTGCAGTTCCAAGCACCCTGAGAAATGCTGAAAGTTGATATGGAGCACATATGGTAGAAACTAATCTTCTAAATTCAGCAACCAGAGGTAAACCTTTAGGGGCTAGAGACAGCTCATCACTGGGAGAATCTTTGCTGCCTGGGCCCATTGCCTGTTCTTTTTCATTGGTTCCTATGTTTATGAGTTATTTCACATATTTTTTTTCTTTTTTTTTTCGGAGCTGGGGACCGAACCCAGGACCTTGCGCTCGCTAGGCAAGCGCTCTACCACTGAGCTAAATCCCCAACCCCCACATATTTTTTTGTTCCATGTTTGCCTTCACTAAAATATCTGATCCCTCTTTAGCTTCTTGTATCTGATTTGTCATGTGTCTTCTTGACCACAGATTGATATGTTGAAATCCTGATCTCCTTGGTGGTAATATTAGAATGTGGGGGTTCAGAGAAGTGCTTATTCCATGAAATCAAATGTTTTGAGTGGAGTTGTGTCTTTATAAAGAGTCCTTTAAGAATATAATTTATATACTATTTGAGGAAATAATAGAAGACACTATCTACGAATAGAACAACTATCCCACAAGAGTAATTGACCTTGTAGGCCAATGGATTTTGGTACATGTCTTAGTTAGGGTCTTATTACTGTGAACAGACAGCATGACCAATATAAGTTTTATAAAGGACAATATTTAATTGGGTTTGGCTTCCATGTTCAGAGGTTCAGTCCATTATTATCAAGGCGGGAGCATGGCAGCATCTCAGCAGGCATGGTGCAGGAGGAGCTGAGTTCTTCACCCCAAGGAAGCCAAGAACAGCCTGAGCACCCTCAGGCAGCTGGAAGGAGGGTCTCCAAGCCCACTCCCACAGTGACACATTTTTTCAACAAGGCCACACCTTCTAATAGTGCCACTCCCTGGGCCAAGCTTATGCAAACCATCGCAGTACACTAGTCCCAAAATTATAGAGTACATTTATGTTGTTTATCCTCTCCCTACGTCATGGAGATCTTTTATAATGGCATACATGGATTAACAGTATATTTTATAACATTTCGAAAATGTCTGATATAATGTCTTCAATATTTGTTTTGGTTTGTTCTGTCTCTCTACCCTTGCTGCTATTGGGGAGAATTATAATTTGATCATGCATGATGCTTACTTTTCAGAAAGAATCCTTAAACATGTTAACTATAGTTACCTTAAATTTCTGCACATAGGGTCCAATATTGTAGTCTAGTTTCATCTGTTTTAGTGGATTATTGGATTTTCTGCTGTATTAACTGTTTCCTGGTGCACTGAATAACTTTTATTTGTAACCCAGATACCCTTCTGAAGGCAGAATAGATAAAATAGGTATGTTTTGAAATGAATATATTAGGGAATATTAGCCCAAAAGCTCGGAATACACAAGTTACAATCCACAGACCACATGAAGCTCAAGAAGTTGGAAGACCAAAGAGTAGATGCTTCAGTCCTTCTTAGAAGGGCAAACAAAATATTCACAGGAGGAAATACAAAGACAAAGCATGAAGAAGAAACTGAGGGAAAGGTCATCCAGAGTGGCCCCACCCAGGAATATATCCCATATATTTTCACCAGACCCAGACAATATTGTGGATGCCAAGAAGTATATGCTGACAGGAGCCTGATATAGCTGTCTCCTGAGAGGCTCTGCCAGAGCCTGAGAAATACAGAGTTGGATGCTTTCAACCAACCATTGGATGAAGGAGTTTAGAAAAGGACTGAAGGAGTTGAAGGGGTTTTTCAACCCCATAGGAAGAACAACAATATCAGTCAACCAGACTTCCCCAGAGCTCCCAGGGACTAAATCACCAACCGAAGAGTACACATGAAGGGATCCATGGCTCCAGCCCCATATGTAGCAGAGGATGCCCTTATCGGGCCTCAATGAGAGGAGAGGCCCTTGGCCCTGTAAAGGCTCAATGCCCTCTTATAGGGGAATGCCAGAGCAGGGAGATGGGAGGGAGTGGGTGGGTGGATGGGGGAACACTCTCATAGAGGCAGGGAGAGAGGGGGAAAGAATAGGGGAATTCCAGAGGGGAAATTGGGAAAAAGGATAACATTTGAGATGTAAGTAAAGAAAATATCCAATAAAAAAAATGATGATTAAATCAATCACGTGTTCTGCTAGGTTTGAGTTTTGTTCTGGTAATTGTCATTCTTCTTGGCACTGAAAACTTGGAAGTTCCCAGATACTCCATTGTACTCAAGATGAGTGGTGATTTAGAACTGCTACCCATAGACTGCGTGAACATTACTCTTGCTGCTCACTCCCTTCCACAAACTCATCCTGTGTTCTATCTTTCAAATTTCATGATATCATCTTTAAATAGTGTGTGTGTGTGTGTGTGTGTGTGTGTGTGTGTGTGTGTGTGTGTGTAAAATACTTTGATATGGGAAAATTCAGCAACTACTCGCAGCACCAATTCCTAGGCAAGAATTCCTGACCTGTACAATGGCAGGAAAATTGTGCTGAGCATAAGCAAGCAAGTAAACATGTATGCATTAATTTCTCTTTGTACATGGCTGCAGATGTGATGTGACAAGCTATTTTAATTTCCTCTACTAGTTGCTTCAATGATGGACTATAGTCTGTAATTGTATAGTAGAGACCTCCTTCTCCCGGAGTTGCTTTTTATCTGGGCAGTCTGTAACAGCAAGGGATATGAAAATAGGATAAGTATAAATTCCAAATAAAAAAGTATATAAATTCCAAATAAATAAGTAAACAGGAAAATAAAAACCAATATATCCAATATAAATGATTGAAAATTAAACATGCAGGCAGGCATCATCAAACAAGTAACACATTGCAGACAGAGGGTGTAAGAATATCAGAATTTTCTATTACACTCCATGTATCTGGTTTTATGTTGAGGTCCTTGATCCACTTGGACTTGAGCTTTGTGCAAGGTGACATATATGGATCTGTTTTCACTTTTCTATATAGAGACTGACAGTTAGAAGAGCACCATTTACTGAACATGGTTTCTTTTTTTCAACTGTATATTTTTTTACTTCTTTGTCAAAGATCAAGTGTCCATACGTATGTGGTTTTACTTCTGGGTCTTCAATTCTATTCCATTGATCAACCTCCCTGTCTTTGTACCAATACCATTCAGATTCTATCACTATTGCTCCGTAGTGTAGCTTGAGGTTAGGAATGGTGATTCCCTCAGAAGTTCTTTAATTGTTAAAAATTGTTTTTGCTATTCTGTTTTTTTGGCTTTTGCAGATAAATTGGAGAATTGTTCTTTCCATGTCTTTGAAAAATTGTGTTGGGATTTAGATGGGGATTTCATTGAATCCGTAGATTGTATCTCTGCATCTAATTTGATATTGGCTGTTGGTCTGCTATAAATTGCTTTTATTATGTTTAGGTATGGGCCTTGAATTCTTGGTCTCTCCAATACTTTTAACATGATGTGGTGTTGTATTTTTTCAAATGCTTTTTCAGAATCTAAGGAGATCATGTAATTTTTTCTTTGAGTTTGTTTATATAGTGGATTACAATAATGAATTTTCATATATTGAACCAACTTTGCATTCCTGGGATGAAGCCTACTTGATCATAGACCCCTGTGATCTATTTTCTTTTAAGGAAAAGCTGGAAGAAGCTGATGAGGAGGGCGAACACATAGGAAAGTCAACAGTCTCCATTTACCTGGATCCCTGAGATCTCTCAGACTGCTAAGTCACAAACAAGTCAGCACACACCAGCTGATATAAAGCCCCCAACACATATGAAGCAGAGGGCTGCCTGTTCTAGACCCAGTGAAAGAATATGCACCTATCCTTCAAGAGACTTGAGGCCCCAGTGAGTGGGGATGTCTGGTGGTGGGGTAGGGGTAGGAGTGGGGACATCCTCTTGGAAATGTGGGGAAAGGATGCATGGGATGTAGAAGAGTCAGTGTGCAGATGGCAAGCGGATAAAGTCTGGACTGTAATAAAAAAATTAAAGGGAAAAAATCAGAATTTTCATCCAAGTTCATACAAACCAAAAAAAAAATGCTGTAATGTTTCAGTATTGAAAGAAGAAGTCAAAATTCTTTTCCCAAAGCAATACATTCTCAAAAACATAAAATGTATAAATGTAACACATTTTCTTTTTTCCCTTCATATATAGTGAAATACATTTATTTATTTTCCACATTTATTAAATTGGGTATTTCTTATTTACATTTCAAATGTTATTCCCTTTGCTGGTTTGCAGGCCAACATCCCCGAACCCTCCCTCCTCCCCTTCTCTATGGGTGTTCCCCTCTCCATCTACCCATTACTGTCCTCCCCCCAACAATCCTGTTCACTGGGGGGTCCAGCCTTGGCAGGACCTAGGGCTTCCCCTTCCACTGGTGCCCCTACTAGGCTATTCATTACTACCTATGCAATTGGAGCCCAGGGTCAGTCCACGTACAGTCTTTGGGTAGTGGCTTAGTCCCTGGAAGCCTTGGTTGGTTGGCATTGTTTTTCATATGAGGTCTCAAGTCCCTTCAGCTCTTTCAGTCCTTCCTCTGATTCCTTCAACAGGGGTTCCATTCTCAGTTCAGTGGTTTGCTGCTGGCATTTGCCAATGTATTTGTCATATTCTGGCTGTATCTCTCAGGAGAGATCTACATCTGGTTCCTGTCAGCCTGCCCTTCTTAGCTTAATCCATCTTGTTTAGTTTGGTGGCTGTGTATGTATGGGTCTCATGTGGGGCAGGCTCTGAAAGGGTATTCCTTCAGTCTCTGTTCTAAACTTTGGCTCCCTATCCCCTCCTAAGGGTATTCTTGTTCCCCTATTTAAGAAGGAGTGAAGCATCCACATTTTCGTCATCATTTCTGAGTTTCATGTGTTCTGTGCATCTTGGGTAATTCAAAAATTTGGGCTGAACAAAACACCAATGGCTTATGCTCTAAGATCAAGAATCAACAATGGGATCTCATAAAGCTACAAAGCTTCTGTAAGGCAAAGGACACTGTCGTTAGGACAAAACGGAAACCAACAGATTGGGAAAAGATCTTTACCAATCCTACAACTCATAGAGGGCTCATATCCAAAATATACAAAGAACTCATGAAGTTAGACTGCAGGGAGACAAAAATCCTATTAAAAATGGGATTCAGAGCTAAACAAAGAATTCACAGCCGAGGAATATCGAATGACTGAGAAACACCTAAAGAAATGTTCAACATCTTTAGTCATAAGGGAAATGCAAATCAAAAGAACCCTGAGATTCCACCTCACACCAGTCAGATGGCTAAGATCAAAAACACAATGGAGTACTACTACTCAGCTATCAAAATGACTTTATGAAATTCATAGGCAAATGGATGTAACTGGAAAATATCATCTTGAGTTAGGTAACCCAATCACAGAAAAACACACATGGTATGCACTCATTGATAAGTGGATATTAGCCCAAATGCTCAAATTACCCTAGATGCACAGAACACATGAAACTCAAGGAGGATGGCAAAAATGCAAATGCTCACTCCTTCTTTGAAAGGGGAACAAGAATACCCTTGGGAGGGAATAGGGAGGCAAAGTTTAGAACAGAGGCTGAAGGAACACCCATTCAGAGCCTGCCCCACATGTGGCCCAGGTTCCTCAGAAAATTGGACATTGCACTACCTGAGGACTCAGCTATACCTTTCCTGGGCATATACAAAAAAGATGCTCTAACATACAACAAAGACACGTGCTCCACTCTGTTCTTATAATATCCAGAAACTGGAAGATCCCAGATGTCCTTCAACAGAGGAATGGATACAGAAAATGTAGTACAGTTACACAATGAAATACTACTCAGATATCAAAAACAATGACTTCATGAAATTCATAGGCAAATGGATGGAATTACAAAATATCATCCTGTGTGAGGTAACCCAATCACAGAAAAACACACATGGTATGCACTCTTTGATAAGTGCATATTATACCACATTTTCTCTACCTATTCTTCCATTGAGAGACATCTTGGTTGTTTGCAGCTTCTATTATAAAAAGACTTCTATGAACATAGTGCAATATCTGTCCTGGTTATATGTTGGAGTATCTTTTGGGTATATGCCAAGGAGTTGTATAGTTGGGTCACCTAAGAAAAAGCAAGATACTGATTTTCTCATAACAAATTCAAAAGAAGAGAGCCACGCAAAAGTAATTCCATATCTTACAAAAAAATTGACAGGAAACAACTCTATAGAATTTTTGTTAATTGGATATTTTATTTCTTTACATTTTAAATGTTATACCATTTCTTAGTTTCCCCTCTGCTAAACCCCTATTCCATCTCCCATCTGCCATCCCCCTGCTTCTATGAGGGTGAACCCTGGCATTCCCCTACACTGGAATATTGAGCCTTCACAAGACCAAGAGTTTCTCCTCCCATTGATGCCAGATAAGTCCATCCTCTCCTACTTATGGTGCTGGAGCCATGGGTTCTTCTAACTGTAATCTTTCGTTGGTGGTTTAGTCACTAGGAACTCTGAGGTATCTGCTTCATTGATATCGTTATTCTTCCTATGGTGTTGCAAACCCCTTCAGAGCCTTTACTCCTTTCTCTACCTCCTCCATTGGTGTCCTGGTGCTAAGTCCAATGCCTCTCAGGAGATAGCTATATCAGCCTCCTGTCAGTAAGCACGTCTTACCATCATCAATATAAGGGATGGATCCCCAGGTGGGGCAGTTTCTGGATGACCTTTCCTTCAGTCTCTGGTCCATACTTTGTCCACATATTTCCTTTAGATTAGAGGAATTCTGGTTTAAAAATTTGGAGATGAGTGGGTGGTCCCATCCCCTAACCAGGAGTCTTGCTTAATCTCTGGATATGGTATCTACAGGTTTTCCCTCCCCTTTGTTGGGCATTTCAGCTAATGTCATCCATGTCGGGTCCTGAGAACCTCTTAATTTCTGGAATTAGTGGTTACCATCCCCCATTGCTACAAACCTTAGTTCAAATTCCTGACCATCTATATATCATGTAGTCTCCTCTCATAGCTGATACTGCCCCTACCTCCCCTCTTTCTCTTAAGTTCCTTCCACCCTTTACCTCCTATGAGTATTTTGTTCCCCTTTCTATGAAGGACTGAAGTCAACCCTTTGGTCTTCCTTCTACTTGAACTTCATGTGAGTTGTATGATGAGTATTCTAGCTTTTAGCCTAATATACACGTATCAGTGAGTACATAACCATGTGTTCTTTAGTGACTGGGTTAACTTACTTAGGATGATATTTTCTAGTTCTACTCATTTGTATGTGAATTTCATGACGTTGTTATTTTTAATAGCTGAGTAGTATTCCATTGTGTAAATGTACATTTTATGTATCCATTCCTCTGTTGAGGAACATGTGGGTTGTTTCCAGCATCTAGCTACTATAAATAAGGCTGCTATGAATACAGAGGAGCATATATCCTTGTTATATGTTAGAACAACTTTTGGGTATATTTCCAAGACTGGTGGATCTGGGTCCTCATGTAGAGTTATATACAGTTTTCTCAGGAACTGCAAGACTGATTTCCAGAGTGGGTGTACCAGCTTGCAATCCCACAAACAATAGAAGAGTGTTCCTATTTCTCTACATCTGCTAATATTGAGACAGATGAGTCCAGTTTGCATAGTTTAAGGTTATCATCTTAACTGTTATGGATTTTACTCATTTTTTATCGTTTCTTTTTTTTTTTTCTGATATAGTCTCAGCTGCTAACTTGACTTCAAACTTGCTAAGTAGTCAGGGCTGACCTTAAATTCCAAATACATTGCCTCCCACTGTTCAAGTGCTAGGATTACAGGCATGAGCCACCGTACATGGCTTTACTCTTACATTTAGGCAGTATTGACTACATCCATGGTGTCTAGGCTCTCTCTATAATAATTTTGCAACTTTTGTTGAAACTGGTTAGTCTTCATTAGCATTTTAAAAATGGAGATTTAGCTCTTTTCCTACTGCTTGTATTTACATAGACAGGAAATGGGTCTTCCAAACAAGAAGTCTAAACCGCAATGCAAACTTCATGTTCGAAGTATGATTTAGGGGCAATTACATAGGCTTCTCCCTGCACAAATTCATAACATCTGCCTCAAAGACATTTGTACAATGATCAAAAAGAATAAGTTATGTCAGATTGCCAGAAATTCTTCCTAGCATTTGCAAACATAATGGTTTCCCCATTTGGTTGACTACTATTAAATTGATAGGTAAAACCTATATGCAGCAGTATCAAACTTAAAATAGAAATGTCATTGCTATTTAAGCTCTTTCTCATTCTCTACTACTAGCTTTTGTGTAGATACTCACATTAGCGGATAATTTCCAACAGGACACTTTTCACAATTAAGAGCTTATAAGCATCCTCCTCTAAGTCACAGGGAACTTCAAAAAGAGAAGACAAAAACAATGTTAAAGCCCAGTTATAGGAAGAAGGGTTGCAAAATGCGATGTGATAGAACACTCTTTAGATCACAGCAACTAGGTCTACCTGAAATAAGCCTGCACAAGGCTCCCTGGACTCAGTTGGGAATGGAGGGATGATTCACAGGATCCTGCTTCTCTTCTTGCTGATATAAAGTTTACAGATTAGTTCTTGAATGAGAAAGTTAATGTTTACAGTTGTGTAACCACTGAAGAGCCCACTAAGATCGAGTATTTAATTCTAAACACATAAAAAAATAAAATAAAATAAAAAAGCTTGTAAAAAATAACCCAGAATGGGTTGGGGATTTAGCTCAGTGGTAGAGCACTTGCCTAGCAAGCACAAGGCCCTGGGTTCAGTCCCCAGCTCCAAAAAAAAAAAAAGCTTGTAAACACATACAATCAGTCTGTCAGTCTTTGTTGAACTTGGTGGCTTAAAAAATGAAAAAACAAAAACCAAATAAACAACAGTAACAAAAAGCATATGTATGAGGATTTGTAGAAAGAAGTAAGTATAAACAGAGGTAGAAGGGATTTTAGAGTGTGCGAGGTGTGAGAGATATCAGGTATATATATTTATGCTTAAAATTGTCAAAAGTTACAAACTCAAAACACAATACAAATATTTTAAATTAGCTGAAATACCTTCCCTTCCATGGCAATGTCAAATAGCAGTTTAGAGGCTCATCACTAAGTTGTCTCAAAGCAGAGTCTACAGCCGCACAAGGCGGGCAAGTATAAGTGGCCTCTCTATTTTCAAGCCATAGATCTGCTGACATGAGGAAGTGATTTAGGAATAGTGAACATTCCTTCAAGGTACACAGTGAATCTGCTGTAAATTCTTCCCTGTAAGTTTTCTCATCTATCAAATAGAGCAGAAGAGTTTCCCCTTATCTGCTGGAAATTGCTGCCTAGTGGATATATTGATTCAGTGGGCCATTTAATGGGGTAGGTGTCTATTATATTTTACCACATTGGTAAATGGGGTTTATTTAATCCCATTCTCAGTTTAAAAGGTTTCAATGTTGATAAAATCTGCAAAGACAGATGTGCAATAAATTGCGGTCTTTTAATGGAATTACTACAGAGAATAAAAACCAAACAAAGATGCTCACCTCAAAGCGTAAATCGCTTGAGAATTTTTCTGCTTAAAATGTATTTTGGAAGAAGCCTGTTGACAAGCTAAGTTATTAAACCCCTGTAAATATAGCTTTTCTTCTAAACAAGTATTTTCCTTATGTCAAAATCATTTGCCTTCAAGTACATAAAAGACAAATAATGGAAAAGTATGTTTCCTAGTTGATTGACAGGTCTAGGTACCTGGAATTATGAAAGCAAGACCAATGGTAACTTTTTTTTTTTTTTGGTTCTTTTTTTTCGGAGCTGGGGACCGAACCCAGGGCCTTGCGCTTCCTAGGTAAGCGCTCTACCACTGAGCCAAATCCCCAGCCCCCAACCAATGGTAACTTTAATGCTGTGCTTCATCACTCCTTCTGACATGATCTTTAAGTTTAACAATACCTGGAACATTCCGTGTATCTGATGACAGCCAGCCAATACACAGTATGTATTAGTACTACAGAAAATGGTTGTTTGAGTTCAATTATTGATTTTTCATTCCTCATCATATTTCTGATTCTGTAAGCTTCTTAAATGATTAAATATATTCCTCATTTGGCCTCATTCGTATTACATCTCAAATAATGGCTACTAAAAATAGATGGACCATGTTTTCATCTTTAAAAGGCTGTGAATTGTATTCATAATGAGTTTAGAAAAAATGTAGAAGAGAAATTTAAAAAAAATTAAAAATCAAAACTATTTTCAATTTCTGGTGTTTTCATTTGGAACGATTTCATGAGTTTTCTCTTTGCATAAATATTATATTTTAATTAGATACAGTATTATATCATAGCTATTTTTTCTGTCACCAAAATTCTTTTCTATGTTTTATCTTTTAGTATATGTTCCTAATGTACTTCTATAACTTAACATATCTACTTTAAATTTCAGATATCAAATTTTGTTTACTGTATGTTTTGCAAAACATTTTTATTGGATATTTTATGTATTTATATTTCAAACGCTATCCTCTTTACCCTCCTTTCCCATAACCCTTACCCCTGCTTCTATGAAGATGCTCCCATTCTCACCCAGCCACTCCCACCTCATTGCCCTGGCATTCTCCTACAATGAGGAAATGAACCTTCACAGGACCAAGGTTCTCCTCTTACTGATGCCAGACAAGGCCATCCTTTGCTACACATGCAGCTGGAGCCATGGGTCCCTCCATGTGTACTCATTGGTTGGTGTTTTAGTTCCTGGGGTATCTGGGGGTTCTGGTTGGTTAATATTGTTGTTCTTCCTATGGGGTTGCAAATCCCTTGAGCTCCTTTAGTTCTTTTCTAGCTCCTCCATTGAAGTCCCAGTGCTCAGTCCAATGGTTAGCTGCAAGCATGCTCATCTGTATCAGTAAGGCTATGTATGACAGAGCATCTCAGGAGACATCCATATCAGGATCTTATCAACAATCACTTCTTGGCATCAGCAATAGTGACTGGGTTTGGTGGCTATATATCAGATGGATCTCCAGGTGGGGCAGTCTCTGGATGACCTTTCTTCAATCCCTGCTCTACTTTTTGTCTCTATTTCCTCCTGTCAGTATTTTGGTTCCCCTTTCTAAGAAAGAATGGAACATCCACATTTTGATCTTCCTTCTTCTTGAGCCTCTTATGGTCTGTGAATTGTTTCTTGGGTATTCCAAGCAATATCAACTCTTGTACATTATGTCATAAAAATAACTAAAACTTTTTGTATTCCTTTGTGGAAAGTTAGTAGATAGGCATATCTATATTTAACCCCGAGTTGCATGTTGGCAAGTACTTCGCAAAAATATTGTGAAGTACACAAAACCATATTAACTTGACCTCTAAAACATTTCCTCACTTATTAATAAAAATTGACTAAACAAGTTCATTGGATGTTTAGAACTCATTTCAACCATTGTGATTAATAGGTCAAAAAATTTCAGACAAGGTTAATAAAAAATACATCTTCAGATGAACAAGTTAATTTTAAATTATTTAATATATTTTAATTAGAATTTAATTACATTACCCTCCATTCTCTTTGTTCCTTCAAACCATGCCTATTTACTCTCTCTTTCCATGTCAGTGTGTTTCCCTCTCAAATTGTTGGTCTCTGTTTCTATATTGTCACATAGATGACAGAGAGTTAGATTGATAGATTGATCAGTATATTGATCAATGAGGCTAGACTTCTCATGTTCTTTATTTCTGTGTTGTATCTATATGGTTGTGGTAATGTAATGATCTCCATTTGCTGTGAAGAGAAGCTTCCTTGCTGAAAGTAAATAACCACACGTATCTGTGAGATCCATGACATCACTAACCCTGGGAATCTGCCTAGGATTTTAGAACCAGGCACATTTTCCCTCCCATTGAGTAGTCCTTGAGTCTAACTAGAGAACTGTTGCTTCCTACCAAGATGTAAGTGGCACTATTGTTTCTTTAGGGATGTCCTGCCATGTGGGTCAGTATTGTACTTCTTAGACATAATAGATAGGATTATTGACTTCTTCCATTCCTTAGCAGCTTGTATGTACTTTCTTGTACTATGGGATATGGATTACAGGAAGGAATCATTTTGGATATCCAGGCTTGATGCATCTGAGCCCTATGTCATAAATATGTGGTATCGTAATTTAACAACCACTGAGTACTAAGGCAAGTGATGTTAGAAAAATATGTTCTCCAGATCTCAGGCCTACAGTGAGTGAATTGGAGGTAGAGCGCTTACCTAGGAAGCGCAAGGTCCTGGGTTCGGTCCCCAGCCCCGAAAAAAAAAAAAAAGAAAAAAGAATTGGAGATGGTATAAAGAAAAAGAAATATATTTCCAGTTTGTATCCTATTAGTGAAAAGGGTTCTTTGTAAATAGACATCTTGACAACTTAAAATTAGGAAAGGTCAATAATAGTTTTTAAGAAAAATAAATGTTTAACACTATTCTTTGTTTTTTAATACAGCAATTTTGCCTTATTTTAATTAACTATATCATGGTCTCAGCTTGTCCTTGTATGAGGCTTATAATCTATGAAATTGATCATGAACAAAAATAGGAAATTAATCAAAGTTCCAGGCTTAGTAAGCACTAAGCCAGCTCTTAAAATGGTAAAGCTGATTTCCTTTTATTTTTTTTCTGATTCTCAATATAAACTGTATTTTCTCTAGCTTGAAATATATGCATATTTTGCTACAGAACTAATATACTGTTCATAGAATCACCCTTCAGAGAATGCCAATGGATATACATGCTCTTGACTTTTTATCATCCAGAAAAATGAATTTTAATGTACATTTGTCCATGGGCTTTCAAGATAAAAGTGCTGAGCCTGTAGAATTTCACAACTGAATGTACAAATGAGTGAGAAGAGCCGCTCATCAGAGCAGACTCATCAGCACTGAGCATCCTGACTTTTAGAAAACATGCTTTATTGCAGAAGTGGATTGCTATACAATTACTAACAATTGCAATTGCTTGTGATAACTAACAGGATGCCCAGTGTTGAAGGTCTAACACTGACAGATTGTGATAGCTGTCAAGATCCATGATTACTGTTTCCCTTGGTTTTCTGCTGCTTATGACCTCTGTTTGCTATGTCTGTATCTTGTAACCCTATTCTTTTGTGTTCATTTCATTCAGTTACCTTACATTTTCTACACTCTAAGTCGGAACAGAAATGGAAATAGAATAAGAGCCATCAAGACAAGAGGCATGGACCACAAAAATGAACTGTAGCTGCTCATCTTCAAGAGGGGGATTTTCTCTTCTGTTCATGAGAGTTGTTCTTGAACGAAAAAGGACAGATAGAACCTCTTTTTGGTCATGACTGAGTCATCAAACTGAGAATATGGTAAAAGATAGCAATACGATATACAACATTTAATGTTCACATTATTGAAAATATTAAACAACTGTCATAAATTATTAGATTTAATAATTTACATAAGTGTGGACACACACACACATTGAACTGCCTAAAATACAAACATGTCTGCATTCAAGATGATTACATATTCAAAAGTAAACAGAACTTATTTAAATATTTGCAAATAAATCTGTCATATAATGTATATCTGTCATATACATGGATATAAATGTATACAAATAACCAGAAAACATAAAAAAAGCCCATGAAAACAAGTACTACATATTTGACTAAAATGCATCATTATCTAAAGAAAACGTATAAATAAAAAAAATAGATAAAGCACAAAAATTGTTTTGGTCTTCAGCACATGTATGTGGCGTCCTGTCCTTTGCTGCAATGACTAAAGCTCCCAATTTTCTATTAAATGGATCTATTTGTTAAGCATTAAAAAGCATCCCAGGAAAACTATTAATGAGTGAACCCAAAATCAAAATTAAAAATCTGCCTTTTTGCTCCTACTAGAATAGCTATAATTCAAAAACCAAAAATGAAAAATATCATGTGCTGCCCAGAATTTCAAGAAATTAAAACCTGCCCTTGTATTGGTGTGAAGGTCAAATGAAACAGTCTTTGTGGAATACATCTCAGTCATTTCACAAATGACTATGAAAATATGGTTCTCATAGTCAACTCAAAGAACTGAAATATGAAATACAGACAATACACATAAGTTTTTATGACAGTACTTTTTGTTAAAAAAAAACAAACCATTGACAAAAGCCACCGAATGTTCACAACCTGAAGAAAACCTGTATAAAATATTCCATATCCATGTAAAAAACATTATTCATCCATAAGGAGCAGTGAGCTGTACCAATATATGTTCTAATATGGATGCTTCTAGAATATATTATACTAACAGAAGGAAGCTAGATAGTAAAGACAATTCAAAATCTAAATCAACTAATACAAAACTCCAATACCAGTTAATACATAAACACAGTGTGCACATTGGTGTTGGCAAAGGGTAGTGGGAGAAAGAGAATGAGATTAACTGCTGAGTGTGAGTAGTTACTTTTTTGGTACAGTGAAAATGTTTGAAATGAGACACTGGTTACTGAGTATATAATGTCATGAACATACTCAGTCAAAATGAACTCTACATTTTTATGAGATTAGAATAGGAAAACCAACACTTTGTGGATAGAGTTCAGTAAAAACACGTGTATTAAGTAGTCCTAAAATAGTTATTTTTAAAATAAAACCTTTTGACTGTGAGTAGCATTATTCAATATTTTTTATTATTTCTCTTAAAGGTATTTAAGTTCATCAAACATACCAAAACCAAGCTTGGAAGACATATCATTTTGAAGTCATATGCCATCCAAGTATGAGAACCTGGGTAAAAACTGAGTGTAGGGGCCCACTTGTATTCTTAGTACTGGGGAGTCAGAGACATGCAAACTTCTTAGGCTTACTGGTCAATGGAAACAAAAGCATTCGGGGGGGGGGGTGGTCAGAGCCTAATTAGGAATGCCAAGGTCTAAAAGTGTGAAATAAATGACTACTAAGGAACAATATCAAACATTGACCTCTGGGCTTGACACACAAACACACACACATACATGCACACACACACACACACATACACATGAACCTACACATACTCATGCCCACACTACAAAATGTATCAAAACATTGTTTTGATTTATTACTTTTCTGCCCCCTATGCAAAGACTAAATGTTATAAGATATACAAATGCAAAAATTTAGATATGCTGTCTTTAAAAACAAAAAGACATAAGGTAGCTTACCTCGCCACCTGTTGATACAGACAGCTATTTTATTTTATCGTGTGATAAATATTTTGATTCTCTTACCCGAACTAAGATTATTAGAAATACGATTGAGGCCAAGAAGTGGTAGCACATGCCTTTCATCCCAGCATTTGAGAGGCAGAAGCAGGATGATCTTTATGTGTTCCAAGGCCAGCCTGGTCTGCAGAGTGAATTACAGAATAACCAGGGGAACATACTGAAACCCTTTCATGATAACAAAAATAAATGAACAAAAAAATTAGGATTGAGAATGGAAACTCAATGGCCAGTTTCTATCTCCCATTTTCGGGTTTAGCTCTTCCCTAATTTATTCTCAGCACCCAGCAAATCCACTATACTACAGGCTTTTCTTCTTGCTCTTCTTTGAGCACTATTTTCTCATGTCCACTCTCTACAATCTGGTATGTTAAATGGAAATAGCTTCTCTTTGAAATATTTTACATTGATTCCCCAAACTCATCCACAGAACTCACTGGGAATTAACCCTTTATGCAATAACTGCCCAAGTTCTACATGTTTATTTCCCAGTTTTTTCATGTTTTCTTAGCACTTGAAAAGCATGTGTGAAACATGCTTGTGGCAGTGTTTCAGATACTGTACTTTCCCACACAAGCAATTCATATACATAATAAACGCAAGTACTACCTCAGTGAGTGTAATTTATAACTGAATAATATATGTATCACAGTGCTTCATGGACTAGATAGATGCCTATCAATGATTTAAATAGTACTGCTTTTTTATTAACTTGAGTATTTCTTTTTTTTTTTATTAACTCGAGTATTTCTTATGTACATTTCAAGTGTTATTCCCTTTTCCGGTTTCCGGACAAACATCCCCTTTCCCCCTCCCCTTCCTTATGGGTGTTCCCCTCCCAACCCTCCACCCATTGCCGCCCTCCCCCCAACAGTCTAGTTCACTGGGGGTTCAGTCTTAGCAGGACCCAGGGCTTCCCCTTCCACTGGTGCTCTTACTAGGATATTCATTGCTACCTATGAGGTCAGAGTCCAGGGTCAGTCCATGTATAGTCTTTGGGTAGTGGCTTAGTCCCTGGAAGTCTGGTTGCTTGGCATTGTTGTACATATGAGGTCTTGAGCCCCTTCAAGCTCTTCCAGTTCTTTCCTGATTCCTTCAACGGGGGTCCTATTCTCAGTTCACTGGTTTGCTGCTGGCATTCGCCTCTGTATTTGATGTATTCTGGCTGTGTCTCTCAGGAGCGATCTACATCCGGATCCTGTCGGTCTGCACTTCTTTGCTTCATCCGTCTTGTCTATATGGGTGGCTGTATATGTATGGGCCACATGTGGGGCAGGTTCTGAATGGGTGTTCCTTCAGTCTCTGTTTTAATCTTTGCCTCTCTATTCCCTGCCAAGGGTATTCTTGTTCCCTTTTAAAGAAGGAGTGAAGCATTCACATGATGATCATCCATCTGGAGCTTCATTTGTTCTAGGCATCTAGGGTAATTCAAGCATTTGGGCTGATAGCCACTTATCAATGAGTGCATACCATGTATGTATTTCTGTGATTGGGTTAGCTCACTCAGGATGATATTTTCCAGTTCCAACCATATGCCCACGAATTTCATAAAGTCATTGTTTTTGATAACTGAGTAATATACCATTGTGTACATGTACCACATTTTCTGTATCCATTCCTCTGTTGAAGGGCATCTGGGTCCTTTCCAGATTCTGGCTATTATAAATAAGGCTGCGATGAACATAGTGGAGCACGTGTCTTTTTTATATGTTGGGGCATCTTTTGGGTATATGCCCAAGAGAGGTATAGCTGGATCCTCAGGCAGTTCAATGTCCAATTTTCTGAGGAATCTCCAGACTGATTTCCAGAATGGTTGTACCAGTCTGTAACCCCACCAACAATGGAGGAGTGTTCCTCTTTCTCCGCATCCTTGCCAGCAACTGCTGTCCCCTGAGTTTTTGATCTTAGCCATTCTCACTGGTGTGAGGTGAAATCTCAGGGTTGTTTTGATTTGCATTTCCCTTATGAATAAAGATGTTGAACATTTCTTTAGGTGTTTCTCAGCCATTCGGCATTCCTCAGCTGTGAATTCTTTGTTTAGCTCTGAACCCCATTTTTTAATAGGGTTATTTGTCTCGCTGCGGTCTAACTTCTTGAGTTCTTTGTATATTTTGGGTATAAGGCCTCTATCTGTTGTAGGATTGGTAAAGATCTTTTCCCAATCTGTTGGTTGCCGTTTTGTCCTAACCACAGTGTCCTTTGCCTTACAGAAGCTTTGCAGTTTTATGAGATCCCATTTGTCGATTCTTGATCTTAGAGCATAAGCCATTGGTGTTTTGTTCAGGAAATTTTTTCCAGTGCCCATGTGTTCCAGATGCTTCCCTAGTTTTTCTTCTATTAGTTTGAGTGTGTCTGGTTTGATGTGGAGGTCCTTGATCCACTTGGACTTAAGCTTTGTACAGTCTGATAAGCATGGATCAATCTGCATTCTTCTACATGCTGACCGCCAGTTGAACCAGCACCATTGGCTGAAAATGCTATCTTTTTTCCATTGGATGGTTTTGGCTCCTTTGTCAAAAATCAAGTGACCAAAGATGTGTGGGTTAATTTCTGCGTCTTCAATTCTATTCCATTGGTCTATCTGTCTGTCTCTATACCAATACCATGCAGTTTTTATCACTATTGCTCTGTAATACTGCATGAGTTCAGGGATAGTGATTCCCCCTGAAGTCCTTTGATTGTTGAGGATAGCTTTAGCTATCCTGGGTTTTTTGTTATTCCAGATGAATTTGCAAATTGTTCTGTCTAACTCTTTGAAGAATTGGATTGGTATTTTGATGGGGATTGCATTGAATCTGTAGATCGCTTTTGGTAAAATGGCCATTTTTACTATATTAATCCTGCCAATCCATGAGCATGGGAGATCTTTCCATCTTCTGAGGTTTTCTTCAATTTCTTTCTTTAGTGTCTTGAAGTTCTTATTGTACAGATATTTTACTTGCTTGGTTAAAGTCACACCGAGGTACTTTATATTATTTGGGTCTATTATGAAGGGTGTCGTTTCCCTAATTTCTTTTTCGGCTAGTTTCTCTTTTGTGTAGAGGAAGGCTACTGATTTATTTGAGTTAATTTTATACCCAGCCACTTTGCTGAAGTTTTTTATCAGCTTTAGTAGTTCTCTGGTGGAACTTTTGGGATCACTTAAATATACTATCATATCATCTGCAAATAGTGATATTTTGACTTCTTCTTTTCTGATCTGTATCCCCTTGACCTCCTTTTGTTGTCTGATTGCTCTGGCTAGAACTTCAAGAACTATATTGGATAAGTAGTGAGAGAGTGGGCAGCCTTGTCTAGTACCTGATTTTAGTGGGATTGCTTCAAGTTTCTATCCATTTAGTTTAATGTTAGCAACTGGTTTGCTGTATATGGCTTTTACTATGTTTAGGTATGGGCCTTGAATTCCTATTCTTTCCAGGACTTTTATCATGAAGGGGTGTTGAATTTTGTCAAATGCTTTCTCAGCATCTAATGAAATGATCATGTGGTTTTGTTCTTTCAGTTTGTTTATATAATGGATCACCTTGATTGTTTTCCGTATATTAAACCATCCCTGCATGCCTGGGATGAAGCCTACTTGATCATGGTGGATGATTGTTTTGATGTGCTCTTGAATTCGGTTTGCCAGAATTTTATTGAGTATTTTTGCGTCGATATTCATAAGGGAAATTGGTCTGAAGTTCTCTTTCTTTGTTGGGTCTTTGTGTGGTTTAGGTTTAAGAGTAATTGTGGCTTCATAGGAGGAATTCGGTAGTGCTCCATCTGTTTCAATTTTGTGGAATAGTTTGGATAATATTGGTATGAGGTCTTCTATGAAGGTCTGATAGAATTCTACACTAAACCTGTTTGGACCTGGGCTCTTTTTGGTTGGGAGACCTTTAATGACTGCCTCTATTTCCTTAGGAGTTATGGGGTTGTTTAACTGGTTTATCTGTTCCTGATTTAACTTCGGTACCTGGTATCTGTCGAGGAAATTGTCCATTTCCTGTAGATTTTCAAGTTTTGTAGAATATAGGCTTTTATAGTAAGATCTGATGATTTTTTGAATTTCCTCTGAATCTGTAGTTATGTCTCCCTTTTCATTTCTGACTTTGTTAATTTGGACACACTCTCTGTCCTCTCGTTAGTCTGGCTAAGGGTTTATCTATCTTGTTGATTTTCTCAAAGAACCAACTTTTGGTTCTGTTGATTCTTTCTATGGTCCTTTTTGTTTCTAATTGGTTGATTTCAGCTCTGAGTTTGATTATTTCCTGCCTTCTACTCCTCATGGGTGTATTTGCTTCTTTTTGTTCTAGAGCTTTGAGGTGTGCTGTCAAGCTGCTGACATATGCTCTTTCCTGTTTCTTTCTGCAGTCACTCAGAGCTATGAGTTTTCCTCTTAGCACAGCTTTCATTGTGTCCCATAAGTTTGGGTATGTTGTACCTTCATTTTCATTAAATTCTAAAAAGTTTTTAATTTCTTTCTTTATTTCTTCCTTGACCAGGTTATCATTGAGTAGAGCATTGTTCAATTTCCACGTATATGTGGGCATTCTTCCCTTATTGTTATTGAAGACCAGTTTTAGGCCATGGTGGTCTGATAGCACACATGGGATTATTTCTATCTTTCTGTACCTGTTGATGCCCATTTTTTGACCAATTATATGGTCAATTTTGGAGAAAGTACCATGAGGATCTGAGAAGAAGGCATATCCTTTTGCTTTAGGATAGAATGTTCTATAAATATCTGTTAAGTCCATTTGGCTCATGACTTCTCTTAGTCTGTCTACGTCTCTGTGTAATTTCTGTTTCCATGATCTGTCCATTGATGAGAGTGGGGTGTTGAAATCTCCTACTATTATTGTGTGAGGTGCAATGTGTGTTTTGAGCTTTAGTAAGGTTTCTTTTACGTATGTAGGTGCCCTTGTATTTGGGGCATAGATATTTAGGATTGAGAGTTCTTCTTGGTGGATTTTTCCTTTGATGAATATGAAGTGTCCTTCCTTATCTTTTTTGATGACTTTTAGTTGAAAATTGATTTTATTTGATACTAGAATGGCTACCCCAGCTTGCTTCTTCCGACCACTTGCTTGGAAAGTTGTTTTCCAGGCTTTCACTCTGAGGTAGTGTCTGTCTTTGTCTCTGAGGTGTGTTTCCTTTAGGCAGCAGAATGCAGGGTCCTCGTTGCGTATCCAGTTAGTTAATCTATTTCTTTTTGTTGGGGAGTTGAGGCCATTGATGTTGAGAGATATTAAGGAATAGTGATTATTGCTTCCCGTTATATTCATATTTGGATGTGAGGTTATGTTTGTGTGCTTTTCTTTGTTTTGTTGCCAAGACGATTAGTTTCTTGCTTCTTCTAAGGTATAGCTTGCCTCCTTATGTTGGGCTTTACCATTTATTATCCTTTGTAGTGCTGGATTTGTAGAAAGATATTGTGTAAATTTGGTTTTGTCATGGAATATCTTGGTTTCTCCATCTATGTTAATTGAGAGTTTTGCAGGATACAGTAACCTGGGCTGGCATTTGTGTTCTCTTAGGGTCTGTATGACATCAGTCCAGGATCTTCTGGCCTTCATAGTTTCTGACGAAAAGTCTTGTGTGATTCTGATAGGTCTGCCTTTATATGTTACTTGACCTTTTTCCCTTACTGCTTTTAATATTCTTTCTTTATTTTGTGCGTTTGGTGTTTTGACTATTATGTGACAGGATGTGTTTCTTTTCTGGTCCAATCTATTTGGAGTTCTGTAGGCTTCTTGTATGCCTATGGGTATCTCCTTTTTAGGTTAGGGAAGTTTTCTTCTATGATTTTGTTGAAGATATTTACTGGTCCTTTGAGCTGGGAGTTTTCACTCTCTTCTATACCTATTATCCTTAGGTTTGATCTTCTCATTGAGTCCTGGATTTCCTGTATGTTTTGGACCAGTAGCTTTTTCCGCTTTACATTATCTTTGACAGTTGAGTCAATGATTTCTATGGAATCTTCTGCTCCTGAGATTCTCTCTTCCATCTCTTGTATTCTGTTGGTGAAGCTTTATCTACAGCTCCTTGTCTCTTCTTTTGGTTTTCTATATCCAGGGTTGTTTCCATGTGTTCTTTCTTGATTGCTTCTATTTCCATTTTTAATTCCTTCAACTGTTTGATTGTGTTTTCCTGGAATTCTTTCAGGGATTTTTGTGACTCCTCTCTATGGGCTTCTACTTGTTTATTTATGATTTCCTGGAATTCTTTCAGGGATTTTTGTGACTCCTCCCTATGGGCTTCTACTTGTTTATTTATGATTTCCTGGAATTCTTTCAGGGATTTTTGTGATTCCTCTCTGTAGGCTTCTACTTGTTCTCTAAGGGAGTTCTTCACGTCTTTCTTGAAGTCCTCCAGCATCATGATCAAATATGACTTTGAAACTAGATCTTGCTTTTCTGGTGTGTTTGGATATTCCATGTTTGTTTTGATGGGAGAATTGGCCTCCGATGTTGCCATGTAGTCTTGGTTTCTGTTGCTTGGGTTCCTGTGCTTGCCTCTCGCCATCAGATTTCTCTAGTGTTACTTTGTTCTGCTATTTCTGACAGTGGCTAGACTGTCCTAGTCAGGAGTGCTGTAGACCTGTTTTCCTGTTTTCTTTCAGCCAGTTGTGGGGACAGAGTGTTCTGCTTTAGGGCGTGTAGTTTTTCCTCTCTACAGGTAGGTCTTCAGCTGTTCCTGTGGGCCTGTGTCTTGAGTTCACCAGGCAGGTCACTTGCAGCAGAAAAGTTGGTATTACCTGTGGTCCTGAGGCTCGAGTTCGCTCGCGGGGTGCTGCCCTCGAGCTCTCTGCGGCGGCAGCAACCAGGAAGATCTGTGCCACCGTTTCCGGGAGCTTCAGTGCACCAGGGTTCCAGATGGCGTTTGGTGTTTTCCTCTGGCGTCCGTGATGTGTGCAGAGTGCAGTCTCTTCTGGTTTCCCAGGCGTTTCTGCCTCTCTGAAGGTTTAGCTCTCCCTCCCACGGGATTTGGGTGCAGAGAACTGTTTATCCGGTCTGTTCCTTCAGGTTCTGGCGGTGTCTCAGGTGCAGGGGTCCTGCCGCTCCTGGGCCCTCCCCCTCGGGAACCCAGAGGCCTTATACAGGTTCCTCTTGGGCCAGGGATGTGGGCAGGGGTGGGCAGTGTTGGTGGTCTCTTCTGCTCTGCAGCCTCAGGAGTGCCCACCTGACCAGGCGGTTAGGTCTATTTCCCAAGGGGTCTGGGAGCAGAGAGCTGCTGCGGGCCAGGATCCGCGGGTGTCAAGTACTGTTTTTAAAATACAGATTTATTTGTACATCTGTCAGGATGAAGATCACTTAAATAGAATTGAAATGAAGCAAACACAAATTCACACTATCAGATTAGATAAGCCCACCCTAATGACCACTGAGGTAGCAGCTGATCCTCTCACATTACACAGCTGCCTGATGGCTTTTCTATTGGAATTTGCATGTTATTAGAATCAAGCAGTGTAGGTTGTTTGATATTAGAAGGTAGATTTTTTTCTTTTGTTTATATTAGCTGTTTGGTTTTCTTGGGACCAGATAACTCCACAAAATCAACTTAAAGGGTTAATTTCATCTAGAGGTTTCAGAAGTTTCTATCCTTCATCATGGAAAAGTCATGGTTGTAGATGTAGGAGGTTCCATGTTCACTTCATGGATATGAAAAATTAAAGGCAGGCTAGAACCAGGTGTGGACATAACTCCAAAGACCCACCCTGAGTAACACTCTTCTACCAGTCAGGTTCCTATCCTAGTATTTTTGACAACCTTGAAAATACCACAAGCTGAGCACAGAGGCTTCAAAACATAGACCTATAGAGGGAATTTTCAGATTCAAACTATAACAATTCTCTTACTCCTATCCAAATAAATAAACAAACAAAACAAAATGTGAAGCTAATTTAATGTTCCATTTGAGCTTTTAGTGATAGACTAATTAATTCACAAAAAATACGCTGGATATCAAAATTTCCCATGAAAATTACTTTGAAAATGATAACTCTTTGTCACTCCTGTACCCAGGAGTAGATCCTGTGCTCCACCCTCCACAACCCTCTCACACCCAGAGAAAGCTTGACTCCCAGGAGTTCTGACATGTGAGGCCCCCAACCTCTGCTCCAATACTAGGCACATCAGGAACAACCAGGGCCCAGGGGACACAGGAAATCCCTCCTTTCTGGAGACACAACTTCCTACTGGTTTGGACCTGTGCCCACGAGCAGATCTTGTGCGGCAGTCCTTCCTCCACCGTGTCCACAGCTGAAGACAGTCTGACTCATGGAGGCCCAACATAGCATGGCTCACAGAAAGGTGAGGCTTTAGTCAGAGACCCCACGGCAGGTTAACACCAGAGATAACCAGATGACAAGAGGTAAGCACAAGAAAATGTGGCCTCTATATATACAGCCACCAAAGCTAGATAAGATTGATGAAGCTAAAAATTGAATGCGGGGGGGGGGTTGGGGATTTAGCTCAGTGGTAGAGCGCTTGCCTAGGAAGCGCAAGGCCCTGGGTTCGGTCCCCAGCTCCTGAAAAAGAAAAAAAAAAAAGAACCAAATTTCTAAAAAATGCATGCGGATCGGTCCCCAGCTCGGTGAAAAAAAGAAAAAGAAAAAAAAAATGCATGCGGAAAGGGACTGGATATAGATCTCTCCTGAGAGACACATTCAGAGCATGTCCAATACAGAGTTCAATGCTAGCAGCAAACCACAAAACTGAGAATAGGATCCCCTTGGGGGTTGGGGGGGGAATTAGAGGAAGTATTGAAAGAGTTGAAGGAGCTTGCAACCCCATAAAAACAACAATGCCAACCAACCAGAGCTTCCAGGGACTAAACCTCTACCAAAAGACTATACGTGGACGAACCCAGGGCTCCAACTGCATATGTAGCAGAGAATAGCCTTGTTGAGGCACCAGTGGAAGGGAAAGCACTTGTTCTTGCCAAAGTTGGATCCCCCAGTGCAGGGGAATATGGGGGAAGGCAATAAGGGAAATGTATAGGGGGAATACCCGTATTGGGGAGGGGGAGAGGAAGGGCTTATAGACAGGAAACCAGGAAGGGGAATAACCTTTGAAATGTAAGTAAAGAAATATATAATAAAAATAAAAAAAGAGAAAATAAGCAACAGAAACTATTGCTACTTGGCAACATCAGAACTCAGTTTTCTTACCACAACAGCCTGGTTATCCCAACACACTTGAAAAGCAACATTCAGATCTAAAAATCCCATCACATGAAGATTACAGAGGACTTTAAGAAGAACATAAATAAACAAGGTCTTGTGTATTGAGAGCTTCTCTGACTATCCTCCACTTGGTTATTTTGCTGTTTGTGACATGAGGCAGACAGTTGCTGTGGGTGCCATCAAAGCTAGGGACAAGAAGGCTGCTGGAGCTGGCAAAGTCACCAAGTCTGCCCAGAAACCTCAGAAGACTAATGAATATTACCCCTAACACCTGCCACTTGATCTTAGCCAAAAGGGATGCCACCCAAGTCTTTTTTTTTTTTTTTTTTTTTGCCACCCAAGTCTTAATAAGTGGTGGAAGAACTGACTCGGAACTTTTTGTCTCAATTGACATTTAACTTTAGTAGTAAAAGATAGGTTAATAATAACAGAAACTTCATAGAACCCTCAGAAGGAAAGAATGTTGAGGATCACTTTGTGTGTGTGTGTGTGTGTGTGTGTGTGTGTGTGAGAGAGAGAGAGAGAGAGAGAGAGAGAGAGAGAGAGAGAGAGAGAGAGAATCAGTTTTAAGATATTAGTTTTCAAAATCAGTACATTTATGGAAACAACTTGACCAAAAATCTGTCACAGAATTTTGAGACCCATGGAAACAAATTTAATGAGAAAAAAAGAAATACTGGAGGACACAGGTAAACAAGTAGAAGCCCTTAAAATCTTAGATAGACTGTCCCATAACCCTAAGGAAATAGAAGCTGTCATTAAAACTCTTCCCAAAAAAGGGTGGAAAGGAGATGGGATTGGGGTATTGTTGCAGGGGAAACTGGGAAGGAAGTATTTTTTGAAATGTAGTCAAATAAAATCATTAATAAAAGAAAAATTATGATAAATATTTAGCTCAGTTACTATGTTATTTATCTCTAATACCATAATCATGCCAAGAGAACAAGGAGCAAAAGCCAACTTGTTTGAAAACTGAAGAATTATGCCTGAAAGCCAAAAGTTTAACCTTGCTGGTAGATAATAAACACAGACACACACACACACACACACACACACACACACACACACACAGAGAGAGAGAGAGAGAGAGAGAGAGAGAGGGAGAGGGAGAGAGAGGGAGAGAGAGAGGAGCATTGTTGAAGAAGTAATCAAGTTGAAAGGCACCCTCATATCCCTGTATACCCAACACTGCAGAGGTAGTCTAGCAAGCACTTTCATGTGGATATCCAGCAAAAGAATAACATCAAGTGTGTACCAGTTGGGAACTGTTAAGAATATACTTATATGTAGATAGAATAGAATGATAACTAGAATAAAGCCATATTTTACATTTAAAATTATTATTGCAAATTATGTGCCTTGGCTGTCAAAATGGCTTGGCAGGTAAAAACACTTGCTTTTAAAACTTGAGGTTATTGATCAGTTGTCTATCTCTGTGCCTATGATGTACTTTGGTTTTTTCTTTGTTTGTTTTTCACTATTGCTCTGTAGCACAGCTTGAAGTAAGAGATGGTGGTGTTCCCAAAAGTTCTTTTATTGTTCAGAATTGTTTGGATATCCTGGGTTTTTTGTTTTCCATATAAAATTGAAAATTGCTCTTTCAATATCTCTGAAGAATTGTGTTGGAATTTCAATGAGGATTGCACTGAATATGTAGACCGCTTTGAGTACGATATCGATTTTCCCTATGTTAATCCTACTGATCCATGAGCATGGGAGATCTTTCCAAATTCTGAGGTCTTCTTCGATTTCTTTCTTCACGGTCTTGACGTTCCTGTCATACAGATCTATGACTTGCTTCATTAAAATTACACCAAGATATTTTCTATTATTCATAGCTATTATGAAGAGTGTTGTTTCTCTAATTTCTTTCTCAGTCCATTTATCATTTTTATAAAGAAAGGCTACTGATTTGAGGTCATTTTATATCTGGTCACTTTGCTGAAGTTGTTGATCAGTGATAGAAATTATGTGGTAGAATTCTGGGGTCGCTTACATATTATATAAGCCCAAATAGTGATACCTTGATTTCTTCCTTTCAAATTTGTATACACTTGATGTCCTTTTGCTGTCTAAATGCTCTAGCTAGCATTTCAAGTACTACACTGAGTAGACAGGGAGAAAGTTGGCATCCTTTTCTTGTCCATCCCTGATTTTATTGGAATTGTTTCAAGTTTGTTTCCATGTAATTTGATATTAGCTGTTGGTTTGCCATATATTGCTTTCATTATGTTTAGGTATGAATTTCTGATCTCTCCACATCTTTTAACATGAAGGGCATAAAGGGGTGTTGGATTTTGTCAAAGGCTTTTTCAGCATCTAATGAGATGATCATGTGATTTTTTTCTTAGAGTTTGTTTATATAGTGGGTTAGGTTGATGGATTTTTTAATATTGAACTATCCCTGCATCCCTTGGATGAAACTTACTTGATTGTGGGGAATTATATTTTCTATTGGATATTGTTTATTTACATTTTAAATGATATTCCCTTTCCCAGTTTCCCAGCAATAATCCCCCTATCCCATCCCGCTCCCCTACACACTGTATTCGACCTCCACAACTAGCCCCCATTCCCACCTCTACCCCTGACATCACCCTGCATTGTAGGTTTCAGCCTTGCTAGGACAAAGGGCTTCTCTTTCCACTGATGCCAAACAAGGCCATCCTCTGCTACATATGCAATTGGAGCTATGGGACCGTCCATGTATAGTCTTTGGGTAGTGGTTTAGTCACTGGGAGCTCTGGTTGATTTGTATTGTTGTTCTTATGGGGTTGCAAGCCCCTTCAGTTCCTTCAATCCTTCCTCCAATTCCTGCAAATGGGACCCCGTTCTCAGCTCGACGGATTGCTCCTAGCATTCGCCTCTATATTCCTCACGCTCTGGCTGAACCATTCAGGAAACATCTATATCAAGTTCCTGTCATCCTGTACTAATTAGATGTTATCTACTTTTGGTGACTGTATATGTGTGGGCCATATCCTCAAGTGGGGCAGGCTCTGAATGGCCATTTCTTCAGTCTCTGCTCTAAACTGTCTCTAAATTACCTCCTATGAATATTTTTGTTCCCCCTTTTAAGAAGGACTGAAGCATCCATACTTTGTCCTTCTTCTTGAGCTTCCTGTGGTCTTTGGATTATACCTTGGGTAATTCGAGCTTTTGGGCTAATACCCACTTATCAGTGAGTGCATACCATGTGTGGGTTTTTTTTTTTTTGTGATTGGGTTACCTCACTCATGATGATATATTCTAGTTTAATACATTTGCCTATTAATTTCATGGAGTCATTGTTTTTGATAGCTGAGTATTAATTCATTGTGTGATGTACCACATTTTCTGTATCCCTTCCTCTGTTGAAGGGCATTTGGGTTCTTTCCAGCTTCTGGCTATTATCAATAGGGTTGCTATGAACATAGTGGAGCATGGCTCATTGTTGTATGTTAGAGCATCATTTGGGTATATGCCCAGGAGAGGTATAGCTGGGTCCTCAGGTAGTTCAATGTCCAATTTTCTGAGGAACCACCAGACTGATTTCCAGAGTTCTTGTACGAGCTTCCAATCCCACCAACAATGGAGGAGTGTTCCTCTTTCTCCACATCCTCTCCAGCATCTGTTGTCACCTGAGTTTTTGATCTTAGCCATTCTGACTGGTGTGAGGAGGAATGTCAGGGTTTTGATTTGCATTTCCCTGATGGCTAAGGATGTTGAACATTTCTTTAGGTACTTCTCAGCCATTCAAAAATTCCTCAGCTGAGAATTCTTGTTCCTCAGCTGAGAATTCTTTGTTTAGCTCTGTACCCCATTTTTAATAGGGTTATTTGGCTCTCTGTAGTATAACTTCTTGAGTTCTTTGTATATTCTGGTTACCTCTATTGGATATAGGATTGGTAAAGATCTTTTCCCAACCTGTTAGTTGTAATTTTGTCCTAATGACAGTGTCCTTTGCCTTCCAGAAGCTTTGCAGTTTTATGAGGTCCCATTTGTCTATTTTTAATCTTAGAGCATAAGCCATTGGTGTTTTGTTCAGGAAATTTTCCCCACTGCCCATGTGATCATGACTCTTTCCCACATTGGTTAATGCTTTGTATAGTCCTTTTTGTTTCTACTTGGTTGATTTCAGCTCTGAGTTTTATTATTTCCTACCTTTCCTCCTCTGGGGGTATTTGTGTCTTTTTGTTCTAGAGCTTTTAGGTGTGCTGTCAGTCTGCTAATGTATGCTCTTTCCAGTTTCTTTTTGGAGGCACTGAGTTATGAGTTTTCCTTTTAGCATTGCTTTCTTTGTGTTCCTTAAGTTTGTAATGTTGTGCCTTCATTTTCATAAATTCTAAAATATCTGTAATTTTTTTCTTTATTTCTTCCTTAACCAAGTTGCCATTGAGTAGAGCGCTGTTTAGCTTCCATGTGTATGTGGGCTTTCCGTCATTATTGTTGTTATTGAAGACCAGCCTTAGTCTGTGGTGATCTGATAGGATGCATGGGGTTATTTCAATCTTCTTTTGTATACTGAGGCCTGTTTTGTGACAAATTTTATGGTCAGTTTTGGAGAAGGTACCATGAGATGCCAAGAAGAAGGTATATTTCTTTGTTTTAAAATGAAATGGTCTATAAATAGCTGTTAAATCTATTTGGTTCATGACTTCTTTTAGTTTCTCTATCCATGATCTATCCATTGATGAGAGTGGGGTGTTGAAATCCCTTATTATTATTGTACGAGGTGCAATATATGCTTTGAGATTTAGTAAGGTTGCCTTTATGAATATAGTTGCCATTGCATTTGGAGCATAGATATTTATAATGGAGAGTTAATCTTGGTAGATTTTTCCATCGATGAATATGAAGTGTTCTTACCTTTTTTGATACCTTTTGGTTAAAATCTATTCCATCCACTCCAGCTTCTTTCTTTGGACCATTTCTTTGGAAAATGATTTTCCAGCTTTTTACCCTGTCTTTTTCACTGAGGTGTGTTTACTGTATGCAGCAAAATTCTAGGTCCTCTTTAGGTATCCAGTCTGTTAGTCTATGTCTCTTCATTAGGGAATTGAGCCCATTGATATTTAAGAGCTATTAAGGAATAGTGATTGTATTTTCCTGTTATTTTTGTTGTTAGAGGTAGAATTATGTTTGTATGCCTTGTCTTCTTTTGGTTTCATTGCAAGGAGATTATTTTCTTGCTTTTTCTAGGGTGTAGTTTCACTCCTTGTGTTAGAGTTTCCCATCTTTTACCCTTTGAAGGGCTGGATTTGTGGAAAGATATTGTGTAAATTTTGTTTTATCATGGAATATCTTGTTTTCTCAATCTATGCTAGTTAAGAGTTTTGCTGGATACCGTAACCTGGGCTGGCATTTGTGTTCTCAGGTCCTGTATGATATCTGCCCAGGATCTTCTGACTTTCATAGTCTCTGGTGAGAAGTCTGGTGTAATTCTGATAGGTCTGCCTTCATATGTTACTTGGATTCTTTCCCTTACTACTTTAATATCTTTGTTTTGTGTATTTTGTGTTTTGACTACTATGTGACGGGAGGAATTTTTTTCTGGTCCAATCTATTTGGAGTTCTGTAGGCTTCTGGTATGGTTATGGGCATCTCTTTCTTTAGGTTAGGGAAGTTTTCTTCTATAATTTTGTTGAAGATATTTACTTGTCCTTTAAGTTTGGAGTCTTCACTTTCTTCTATACCTATTATCATTAGGTTTCATCTTCTCTTTGTGTCCTGGATTTCTTGGATATTTTACATTAGGAGATTTTTTTTTTGCATTTTACATTATATGTGATGGTTGTGTCAATGTTTTCTATGGTATCTTCTGCCCCTGAGACTCTCTCGTCTATCTTTTGTATTCTTTTGTTTATACTTGCACCTATGATTCCTGATCCCCTTCCTAGGTTTTCTATCTCCAGGGTTGTCTCACTTTGTGCTTTCTTTATTGTTTCTATTTTCATTTTGAAAATCCTGGATGGTTTTGTTCAATTCCTTCACCTGTTTGGTTGTGTTTTCCTGTAATTCTTTCAGGGATTTTTGTGTTTCCTTTTAATGGCTTCTACTTGTTTACCTGTATTATCCTGTATTTCTTTAAGTGATTTATTTATGTCTTTATTAAAGTCCTCTATCATAATCAAGAGAAGTGATTTTAAATCCAAATCTTTCTTTTCTGGTGTATTTGCATATTCAGTATTTGTTTTGTGGGAGAACTATGCTCTGATGATGCCAAGTAATCTTGATTTCTGTTGCTCAGGTTCCTGTGCTTGCCTCTTGCCATCAAGTTTTCTCTGGTGTTAGCTTCTCTTGCTATCTATGACAGTGCCTTGACCCTCCTGTAAGCCTGTGCTTCAGCACTCCTATAGACCTATTTTCTTTCACCCAGATCTAGGAACAGAGAGCTTCTTTGGGTTTATGTGTCCTAAAGCCTCCAGCTTGGTAGCTTGGAGCAGAAGAGTTGGTCCTAACTCTGTTCTCCGGTATGTTGGCTCTCCTGGTGACTGTCTTTAGGCTCTCAGCACTGGCAGAAAATGGAGAGGTTCTGCCTTTGACTGCTCCTAGGTTCCTGTGCCCAGAGGGCACAGAAGCCACTAGGCAGGTTCCTCTTGGGTCAGAAATGTTGGCTGAAGTCAGGAATATATTTTTAATTTGTTCTCAGATTTGTAATTGCCAGAATCTGGAAGCAACCCAGATGTTCCTCAACCAAAGAGTGGATACACAAAGTGTGGTTCATTTACCCAATGGAATGCTATTCAGCTTTCAAAAACAAGGACAATGATTTTGCAGGCAAATAGATGGAAGTAGAATATATCTTCCTGAATGAGGTAACCCAGACCCAAATGAATATGAATGGTATGTACTCACTGATTAAGTGGATATTAGCCAAAAAGTACAATGATACAAAAATACCGATGGTATACCCCATAGACCCAAAGAAGTTAAACAAGAAGGAAGGCCCCAAAAAGGATGCTTCAATCCTGCTTAGAAACTGGGAAAAAATAATCATGGCAGGCAGGCAGAGGGAGGTAGGGATCTGAGTGAGAGAGGGGAGCAAGGACTGGGGCACAGAGACAAGAGAGAAGCCCAGAGGGGCAAGAGAATGAATGGAAACAAGCAGCTGCCTGCCAGGGGAGGGTATTAAAGGTGGGCACGGGGATCTCTAGAAAGTCCCAGAGACCTCCGATTGGGGAGGCTCTCTGGACTGTCTAAAAGAAATCCAGGGACAAAAAAGAAACAGAAACTGAAGGAACGGCTGTTCAATGATTGCTCCAACTTGGGATCCATCCCATGGACAGGCACCAAACCCATACACTATTACTGATCCTGTGTTTTGCTTACAGACAGGAGCCTAGCATGGCTGTGTTCTGAGAGGCTCTACTAGAAGCTGACTGAGTCAGGAATACATATTTACATCCAACCATTGGACTGTGGTCAGGGACTCTGAAAAAGTTAGGAGAAGAATTGAAGGTATTGAAGGATATGGCAATCCCATAGGAATTCCAACAATGTCAACTAACCTGGACCCCTGGGAGCTCCCAGAAACAAGCCACCAACCAAAGATCATACAAGGGCTATTGCTAGGTCTCTGGCACATAAGTAACTTAGGGCTGACTTTTCTGGCCCCAGTGGGAAGGATGTGCCTAATTCTGTAGAGACTTGGTGCCCCAGAAAATGGGATGTTACCCTCTCAGCGATGAAGGGTAGAGGGAATGGGGAAAAGAACTCTGGGTTGGAGGATTGGAAAGGGGAAGCAACATTTGAAATTTAAATAAATAAAATTAATAATTAATAACAAAATAATCTAAAATAAAATAAAAAACAAAATTTAGTTTAATCCCTAGGACCCTCCTTGTGAAAAAGGAATTGGAAAAGAGAACCAACTTCTGCAATTTTTCCACTGACCACCATAGGTACATAAATATTGGACAAATATGCATATCGCCTAAATAAATAAACTTTACATACTTAAACATTGATTTATATATGTGTGTATATGTGTTTATAGTACATTCTTATATATTCTATAAATTCATCACATAAATTAGCAATATTATTGAAGAAGAGAGTTTATATTCTTTACACACCATTTTGACAACTTCCATAGTGTTAATTGTGTGCTTTTTAATACTTTATTTAATATTAAATTAATAGAAGATGAATAAGTGTTTCATGACAATTTTAATTTTCTTACTAAGTTTGTATTTATGTCATCTCTGTGTGCTTCATCAACATTAATTTTACCCAAGGATTTGTGAAATAGAGATGTGAGGGCATAAAAGCCATTGCCTTTCTCTATTTACCAGCATTTGTCTTCTGACTCCATTCCTAGCACCTAGAACTCCCTGGTTGCTGCCCAACAGAGTCACACGTGAGGTACTCACTGCATGAAATTCATGTCTGCAGAAAGGCCTGATTTACTTCCTAAATCATCCAGAAGGCCCTTTGCTAAACAAAAGCATTAGCTTCAAGTAGGTTTATTGCTCCCACTGCTCACTTGCTTCCAATAGCTCAAAATTAATCCTGTGTGTCCTACACTATCGATTGATGAGACCTAGGATATGCATAACATGACTCTAACAATTTTCTCTTTTAAAACAGCTCCTTCCAAAATATGGTTAAAAAATATATAGCATGGTGAATTAATTCCTTCAAACGGGTATTTGGATGCAGAGGTAGAAAAGCTCTCTAGTTTCTTGCTGTAAATGTGCATTCATTTAGTATACTGTCCTGCACTCCAACCATGTGTTTATTTACTGAGTAAGATAGTTTATTGCCTTATAAAACAAGCTTGAAATTTTGCTGTGCTTTTAAAAGCTTGTGAGTTTAGCTCACCAACTATAGAACGGAGTGCATTGGAACAGGTTTTGTGACATGGATGATGAAAATCTAGATTGTCAGCCAGTAGGAAGGAAAGAGTCACAGCCTGAAAACTACTCTTATTCCTGCATTTCTAAGTGTTTAGTATAATAAATGCCTATAGCTGGTATACTTTAAATGGAAATTTCATGCTAAAGACAATGAACTGGAGATGGGTAAAATTCAATGGGTGAAGATTTTAAATGTGGATGGAAAGACCTGATGATGGTGAAAAACAATCCTAGAAACAAAGTGTAAGCAAAAAGAAGGAAGTTATTGTCCACTAATTACTCTGCTTTGTTTTTCCTTGGCCAGCTTAGGCAGATGAATTCCATTTTGCTCACTGTAATGTGCTTGTCTTCTTGCCTTTTCTTGATGAGGTTGTGAGCAATGTCTTATCTGTGCATCTTAAAACCAATCAACCAGCCAGAGGTAGATATTCTTTGTAATAATTACTGAGGGAATTTAGGTAATGAGGAGATGGCTTAATTGATAAGGTGTTTGCAGCACATGAGTTCAGATCTCTGGCACTCTAGTAAAGTGCCAATTCAAAGATGGGGAGATATGAAAATGCTTTGAATTCATCAGCCATACAACCCAGGTGATTGGTGAGTGCTGCATTCTGCCTCAAAATAATGAGGTGGCAAGGAATTGATGAAGACATCTGACTTGACCTCGGATCTCCACATGTTCACACACACACGCACACACACACACACACACACACACACACACACACACACATACACACATCCATGTGTGTACATACTCAAAGTATATAACAGCATACCAACATGCAGATACATACGCACACATGTACATTAAAACAATAAAATCATTACATTTACTTTTCATAAAAGAATAGGTAATAAGAGGGTGAAGTGAATTATAACCTTAAGGCCATGACAATAGTGGGGTTCAGATATGCAAAACACTCCTCTCCTTTGATACCCTCCAAAGGCACTCCTGATCGTGATAGAATGTAGCTCTTCCCAAGTTGATTTATACAGCTCATGACATTTTCTGACAATGTTTTCTGTACCTCGTTATATTCGTATTTTATCATCATCCATATTTCAAAGGTTTATGAGTCCACATTACTAATATTGGACAGAAAGTCAGAAGTTTGCAGTTAATCCATGACTCTAGCATTTGGACTGTCTTCCCTTGTCATCCCACACAGAGTTGCTACATATTATTATACTTACTTACTGGCAACATTTATCCAGAGAGCCAGGAACTAATCCATCATATAGACATAAGGCAAATGTATTTATTTGGGGGCTATGGATGAAATTTAATTGTTGATACAAAAGTGGAAAATTGAATTCAAGCAAACCAGAAATGACAGGGAGGACTAAGGTATCATCTGAAGCTTTCAATCATGGATCAAAATGTTTTCTTCATATCGTGTTCTTCTAAGGTACTGTATTATTTAGGTTTAATAAAAAGTAAAGGACTGTTTCAATTGAAAATATTTTAGATGCTGGAATTTATTTCAACTTACTTCTCTTTTCTAGCGAGCTGACTGGCATTAAAACTAAATATGGGGCTGATGACATGGCTCAGGAAATAAAGTGCTTGCAGCACAGGCAGGAAGACCTGAGTTTAGATCCCAAGGACACATACTATAAAGCTAGGAATGGGGATGGATAGGGAGGGGAACACCCTTATAGAAGAAGGGGAGGAGTTAGGATAGGGGGCTTATGTCCGGGAAACCAGGAAAGGGAATAACATTTGAAATGTAAATAAGAATATAGAATAAAATATAAAATAAAGAAAAAATAAAGCTAGGAATGACGGTGAGCACTAACTGGCAGAGTAGAGGCAAGGATTCCTGAATCTCACTGATCAGGTGCGCTATCCAATCAGTGAGTTCATACTTCAGTGTGATACCCTTTTTAAAAAACAGTATTGAGAGCAATGGAAAACTCCTGATGTAGACCTTACTCTCCACACATAAGTACATACACACACATACAAACATACACACAAAAGGAGCTGCAGATTTGATCATTGAGACATTTCTCAGAATGTAAGATTCTTTGGCCATAGAAAGAGTCTAATCTTAGAGTGTTTTCCAAGACCTCACATTCCATCTCTATTGTAGAAAAAGAAAAGAAAAGAAAGAACGGGAAACCTATTATAACTACTCTAAAATGATAGTAACAGACATAGATGGGTGATGCCAACATTTTCTCTAGTTTCTTGAAATGGATGTTCAGGCTGAAACATGTTTGCATTCTAAAAGGAAAGAGGAAATTGGAGCTGCACAATTTACCACCCAACAGTCTCTGATCTTCAGCCGAGTTGTGCTTAGGCACCCAATTTTGGGGTTCCAAGGAGATAACGGTGCAAGCTTAAGAAAGAAAGAATCTATACATTGGAAACTCTGTGTCATTATCTTGGTACAGTTGATGTCTGGAACATTTGGGTTCTCTTTTATCCCTTTACTGTTAACTTTAGTCGGAGTTAATAAGTTTTCTTAAAGAGTAACTCTATTTACTTGCATTAGGAACAAATTAGCTGGAAAGGTGCTGGCGTGAGAAGAACTTCTACTGAGCTAATACGAGCCCACAGAATCTTGTTGAAATTATGTGTTAAAATTTTAATAACACTTCATTATGTACACAATTAAAGGCCAGTGAAATCAGGGGTGCATTACCAAGCAGCAATCCCCCAGGGGCCAGATTTAATGAATACTTAATTCACACTTGTGTCTTTTCATATTTTTGGCTTGTTAGTGTCTCTTTGAAAGACAAATAATGTGCCTCATAAGAAAGTCCTGCTAAACCTGCCTTTCAACTCCAAACAGAGCTTAGTTACAGGTAGAATATTATATGATTCAGTAATTCCCTAATTTAGTCAAGTTCTGACTCTTGATTTGCTAGGGACTAGTAGGTGATTCTTATCCATAATTTAATTCCACTGTTTTGAACTAGAAAGAACAAATTCTAAATCATGTGCATTAGCCATGCAAAGGAAGAGATTTTCTTATGATACCTCTGGATCATATAAAGTACTGAGAGTATACTTACCGTCTGTTTGACCTTTACTTTCCTTTTCGGTTCTCCCCTTCCATATCCACATTGCTTCACTTTATCGTCATATGGACCAAACAGCTCTATATTGTGTAATGCTTTTTTTTCTGAGTCTGTATTGTTTCAATTAATATGATATTCTCCAGATCAGTCCATTTTTCTTTACAAAAATGTTATTCTTCTATACAATTGTGTAAATATAAAGGGTGTGTGTGTGGGGGGGTGTTATAGATATACTGAGCAACGTCTATACTAATTTCTAAAACAGATGTAATAACTTGCATCCCATCAGCAGTATATGAGAGTCTAGTTCTGCCTCAGCCTCACCACAGCTTGCAATTGCTCACTTACTGATGTGAGACAGCCATCCTTACCAAGGGGAAATACAATCTCAGTGTGTTTCAATTTGCCTTTCTCTCATTGCTAAAGATTTGCAACATTTAAATGTGTGTGTGTGTGTGTGTGTGTGTGTGTGTGTCTGTGTGTCTGTGTGTGTGTGTGTTTAGTAGATATTTCTACATTACAGCTTTATCCCACCATACCAAAAAGTTCTTGATTGTTCTATTTACAAAAGATAGTTAGGCTTTAAGGACAAGTGATCGACAGTTAGTTAGTTAGTTAGTTAGTTAGTTAGTTAGTTAGTTAGTTAGTTAGCTAGTTAATTCTTATGTGCATAATGTTATTTAGTTACTTTGTTAGTTAATTTAAAACTGGTCAGTAGGTTTTATTCTTATTTTCAGACTACCAAGGAACTAATTGTGTAGCTCAGGATCATCTAAACTCAAAATAATCCACTTGCCTCAGCCTCCCTTTTCTGTGCTTACCTTCCTTGAGCTTGAAATCCTGTAGGTGATTTAAAACACGTCCCTGTGTTTCTACTTGTAGTTTCTAAGTTTTAGGTTTTTTGTTAATGTTGTTTTGTTTCAAATAGTAAAACAGTTTTATTCATGCTAACCAAAAGTTGCAAATAAAACACGTGTGTACAAACTGCAAAATAAATACATCAAGATAGTCAACTAATGAAATATCATTCAGCATATCTCAAAATATTAAGGAAGATCTATGTCAAGATCACTAGATTAAATAAAAGAACTCCAATGCAATAGGTCAAAAAGAGACTAGGGATAATAACAATGGCATCATATATTTATTCGTTGCCTCAAAGAGTGAATACTTGAATCTAAAATAAAAGCTCAAAGGCAGTTGTGAGAGGTATGGATGCTGGTCACAAAATCAGGCCTGGACTCCAGAACTGAGTCCTCTGTAAGAACAGTATGTGCTTTTTTTTTTACAAAAATAATATTTTATTTCTAAAACTATTGTATAATAACATAATTCCACCTTCCTTTGTTACCCTCTAAAGCCTCACTTATCTTTGCTGTCTTTCAAACCCATTGCCCATTTAAAATTGTTTGTGCATACACACACACACACACACACACACACACACATATATATATATGCATGTATATTATTGAATATAATGGGCAGTCGGACAATTTTGAACTCAGACATGCTGACAAAGAAGGTACATCAATATAGGTAAGTCATGTACCTCTTGGGGCAGATTGATTCTATATCCAGGGTTGTATTTTTGCTTGTCTCTTGCTTTTGGTTCTTATTACTGGCATTTTTTTCTAAATGCTTCTGACAGTAGGAGAAAAATTAATGCAGATATTAAAGCATGACATTTCAGAGATATTTTGAATGATTGTGAATTAAGGCAAATACCAAGAAACTTGATGATAAGTGGAATAGTGGTTTGATAATACTTATACTGAACAAAATTTATACAGAAAAATTCATTAAAATACACTCTTTGAGTGTATCCTAGAAGAATATTTTTCTATGTTACATTCATTTCCAGTGTCTGAGAGTAAATGTGATCCCTTCCAAGTCCAAACAGAATGAATGGTAGGGACAGTTTTTCCTAAATACCACCGTAAGCTTTGTCAATGGCTGGTCCTTTATACAACAGTGGTCCCATGTACTTATATCTTCTAGTAACCCAGTGATGAGGTAGCTATCTTGGTGCATATAACTTTGCTCAGTGATATTCTCCTTCTAACAAGATAACCTAGCAATATATTTCTCATATCACATAACCTTCTGATAAGTGATATACAAGTGCAATCTCTTCTCATGATGCTTCTCTAGAGTAATTATCATCATTAGTAAATTGCTCAAGATATCTGTCTTTGAGTTGTTTATTCAAATCTGCAATGATACTAATGCTTATCTTCTCCCTTATAGTGTCACTGTAAAGGGTGAAAACGGACATTTTAAGTAATTATCTTAGTAGATGGCATTCAGTTAACAATTTAAGTTCTAATCATGAAGATGGAAGTGACTGTCCAAACTCTATAAACAGTGTACAATCTAAAACAAGACGATGTTTTCCTACCCAATAATATTCATCCACTTGCCACTCTGGATGGCACTTTCAAATGCCATTATACAGTCTCCAGAATAATCAGAAACTAAAAGCAACTATAACATGTGTTGATAGGGATCAATAAGCAACTGCCCAATCAATGAGTACTTTCTTAGTTTTTTGGTATGACTTCTTCCTCTACTTATTCTCAAATAACACATTACAATAGGAGAAATATAGACTTTTCCTTTTAGAGTTCCTTCAAGTCCCACGTAGTCTGGCTAATCATTCCATCATTGGTTTCTGCAACAATTTTCTACCATTTTCATTGTAAGGTCTTTAAGAGTATGAAAGTGATCCTGTGATTCTGAGCTAACTTACAGGTGTTTTTGGGCTTTACTCATGCTTTAATGGTATGCATCCTTTATTTTGTTACTTGAATCTAATTATAATTTTGATTATATTTACAAATGTAAATTTGTCTGTGAAGGAATGCATATGGGTTTATAAATTGAGGTATTTTTCATCATGGCTTTTTCACATTGAGCATTCTGTTATTAAAATAGTTCGAGTGGTGGAAAGAAGAGTGGTGAAATAAAGGGGAAGAGAGGAAGAGAGGGAAGGAGAGAGGAAAAGGGAGAGAGAGAGAGAGAGAGAGAGAGAGAGAGAGAGAGAGAGAGAATAGATACATGTTTTAGTACCATAATCTTTGTTGCTTGATTTAGGCCAAATACTTATGTATAAATATGTGATACAAATAATCTGTCATGATAAAATTATAAATTAACTGCAATAATTTTTAAATACTTATTTTTTATGTTTTTCTATATGCTGTTTACGTGCAGGTACCTGGGAAGGTCAGAAATACGTGTTAGATTCTGTGAAGCTGAAGCATGGTTGTAACGAATGGATGCTAGGAACGGAACTTGGGTTAGCTGACAGAATAGCAAGTGCTCTGAACTACTGAGCCATTTCTCTAGCAGTGTGTTTACATTATCTTCAGTTTTTTACCTAATTTTAAATATATCTAAAATTTTTCATTTTAAATATTGTATGGACTTGTGTATGCTTTGCAAATTTAATTTAGAACATTAGTTTATGGTTGGGTCATAACCCTAAGGTAACTCAGTTTGTATTTCTCACCCTCTGTGTTTCTCATATTTTTGTATGAGCATAAAATATCCAAGTCCCTACCTCCAAGTCTTCTTCCTTATATCAAGTGGGTTATAAACATGAACAGGAGTCCAATTGTGGCCGCAGCTGAGTATTTGCTGCTTTTGTAAAGGAAATGAATTGGGTTCCTAGCCTTCCATTTGGTGTCCTACATTTGTAAATTACTCCTTTTCTAAAGGAATCAAGGCCCCTCTTGACATCTTTAGGCACCTATGCACACACATGCACTCACACTCATTTTTTTTAAAAAGTTGTAAAAAATGGTTAACAATTGGAAAAAAGTTAATATTGTTTTCATTGTTTTCTACATTATACTGTCCAAAATTGACACTAGACATATTCATCATCAAAGCAAAAATTAGTCTTATTGGTTAAGTGGATATCTCTAGACCCTGGAGCCAGAAAATGAAAAAATTTCCCTCAAAATATACTTATATAAAGGTCAGGCATAGTCATTAGCACTGAATTATATTAAGATAAATTCTCACACTTAGAATAAGAAGATCTAAAGAAACCAGCTTCTGGGGTTGGGGATTTAACTCAGTGGTAGAGCGCTTGCCTAGGAAGCACAAGGCCCTGGGTTCGGTCCCCAGCTCCGAAAAAAAGAACCAAAAAAAAAAAAAGAAAGAAAAAAAAAAGAAACCAGCTTCCCTGACTGACCTAAAATCATATTCATGAAATTTTCAGACTTAAAATATTCTCTTATTTGCAGAAATAATTATAAAATAAATGAATTTCATATTTTAAAATTATATTTTAATTACTTTATCAAGCATAGGAAGCTTTTATTAATTTATATTTTAGTTTCTATGAACTATTGTGTGTTCTGACAGAATAAACAAACAGCATGTGAATTAGGAACCTGGGGGCTAAGTCACAAAAGTGATCCCAGGGAATAAATGTTAGGGAGAATTTTTATGGCTCTGTACTATTTAAGGGGGAATATTTACAGTTCTATGTGTGAGAACAAAAAAAGAGATTTTTTTTTCAAAATTAAAAAAAGAAATGAAAAACACAGTCATGTGAAAATTAACATAAAAAGTTAATTTTACAATATTGCTGTATTTCCTTAATTTATTTGAAACCGTATACATGAATGATTCATCTATAGTACTTCTACACTATCATTGTTCCAACTCCTTCCACAACCCCCTTCTCCTCCTAAATTCATGATCACTTTCTAAAATTAGTGCCATATCTATAAACATATTTCACATGTGTGTGTATGGTATTTCCTACAGTAATAATTCCATTTACTGTTGCTCTTACACACACATGTTCAGAGCTGACAACTTGAGGTTGGACAACCTATGAAGGAATTTAACTGTAGAGAAGACTGATTGGCTTCTAGCAGCCATTGACCTCTTCATCAGTATAACATTATATGAAATTTCCCCATTCACTTTGCCATGTCATCTGTGTTTCCCCTGTTGATGTTGCCACATCAACTGGTGTCATTATAATAGCCTTTTACAGACGATCATATTGTTGAGATTTTGTTAATTCTTAGCCTCATCATGTTGATGTGACCTGACTTGAAGAAGCCATCCTGGCCCTTTTGTTCTTCTGTATCTTTTTCTGTCCCTCTTTCATGATTTTCCTAAGAGTTGTAGGAGTTGCATTTCAGTTGTATCAGTCAGGGCAAGACACCTCAGAGTCAAGTATTCTCTGCACTTTGACCAGTTGTGGATTTCTGCATTAGTCCGCATCTATTTTAAAAAGAAGCATCTTTGATGAGGTTAAGAACTGCATTTACGGAGGTGGGGATTTAGCTCAGTGGAGGAGCCCTTGCCTAGCAAGCACAAGGCCCTGGGTTCGGTCCCCAGCTCCGGGGGAAAAAAAAGAACTGCATTTACCTGTGGTTGCAAAAATAAGTATTTAGAATAAAGCTAGAATTTATATTAATTTCAGAAAATTGTAATACCAGCTTCCTCTCCCAGTTCTATGAACCCTCTTGCTGAGGTCACTTGGCTAACTTACAGTAACAGGCATTAATTACATCATATTGAGTGAGTCTCAAGAGCAATTAGATAATTGTTGGTTATTCCCAAGCTAAAATCATCAGTATTATATACCACTGTAGAAACCTTGCCAATCCAGTCATTTTTGGCTCAGAGATTTTACAGGTATGTATAACTACCTATTGCTCTTCTTTGGTTGGCTTGTATAGTACCTTCCCTATTTTGTGAGAACCTACTCCTCAAGGACAATATTTCTAGGTCAGTTCTAACTTAGTTCCTCTAAATCATAAACATAAATCATGTGCACTCTTCAGCAGCAATGACTTATCTTCACTTTCATGCAGGCAACCAAAAATATGATATATTGTATTTGTATTATTTATTATATGATACATTATTTATAATATGATATATGATATATAACATATATATTGGTATATAAGCTGGTATTACAATTTTCTGAAATTAATGCAATTTCTAACTGTATTCTAAAAACCATTTTTGTAACCACAGGTAAATGTAGTTTTTACCTTCCTCACAGATGTTTCTTTTTGAAATAGATGTGGACTTATATATATATATATATATATATATATATATATATACATATACATATACATATACATATACATATATATGTATGTATATGTACGTATGTATGTATATGTATATATGTATATGTATATGATAAGGCTGCAGCTAAGAGGACAAATTATTCTTGAAATGTATCTGGTTTGTTTCCCAGCACCCAGGTCAAACAATTTATCATAGCTTTAAATTCTTTTCTAAAGGATTTGACACCATCTTCTAGTCTCTGGAGATACCTACTCGTGTGCACAAAACCACATATGGATATACACACATGCGAATAACTAACGATAAAATACATCTACAAATATCATATTTATATCACTTAAATATATAATGCATAGGAAATTTCTTATTTTAAAATAAAAGATTAGGTACGAAGAAAAATCTGATTATTTTCTACAGCATTATGTGAAATTGGTATTAAAACAACCAAATGACTTCCTTCCGTGTTCTTCTGAAAAGTGATATTGGATTTGGATCCCTCCAAAGCAATATATCTATTGGTTTTATGATATTCACAGTGAAGTTCTTTAAGCGATATTTATATAAAGGTCAATAATTCACTTAAATCTTCTGTTTAAATGTAGCATGGCATACTTATGACAGGAAGCAGGCAGAGAAGAGTGGAGCATTAATTAAATAGATGAGCAAATATGTCAGGAGGTAAACTGGTTATACATTTGAATAATAACTTTCATAAAGTCTACAATGAGAAGAAAAAATTAAGGCACAGAATTCAGTTTCAAATATTCATTTTAGAATCCCCCATTTCAGGTTTTAGAAGTATGGGATTGAGAAAATAAGAAAAGCAATAATCTTGGTGTCCTGGAGCTCAAACTGTACTTGGGTTGCAGATTATCTTTAATTGGCAAATGCAGCATAACAAAGTAGTGAGTGCCAGAGAGAGAGATAAGGCAAAAGGAGGCTCCAGGAGAAAGGGAAAGGATAACAACTGAAGTAACATGGATAGAAAGCACATACGCGGAAGAGCAGTGCCAGAGGGATAGAAGAGTGTCAGCCTCGAACGTAAAAACACTATCTCAAGTTAACTATATGAATAATATCAATGTTTCAAGCACAGACAACACAGGCATGAGGGAAGACAGATTTGTTGGAATATTGACTCTGGGCAGACTACTCATCTGAATCACCTAGGTCTGTGATATTCCAGAAAGCAAGGACCTACCTGGATCCTCTGCATTGGTTCAAGATTAGGCAATAACTTTAGGCCAGCGTTACCGAAAGAAAAGTTTCAGCTGCACTCATTTATATAGCAAGATTACAATTATTACATGTGGATTAAAGCACATCAATGACTGTAGATGGTATTATAGACATATCCCATAATGCTGTGCTAAATATACATCCAACCATGAGTGATATGGGAGATATGCTCTCTATAGCTTCGCACTGATCAGTCTCCGTAGCCCTAGACACAGGCCTGCAACCAGTACTTTTTGTATAATAACCTTTTAGAGATAAGTAATAGAAGCACAAGTATCAGTTTGAAGGACTTTTCTCACCCAAATTAAAGATGTAGAGGTTCATATTGCAGTGGTAAAAAGGTAATAAATAGGTTGTGTGTACACTTTGATGGAAAACAAGAAAAAAGATTTTCATTGCGAGATATCAAAGACAAATGATTTTTATTAGTAGTATTATCCTGGATCACCTTGCTCAGCATGTGTCAAGTTCACTACCTTAAAACTGCAGTTAGTATATATACACTTTGGAATTACGGGAACATAAATACCGAGCCAACACCTAAGCAGTGATGTTCTGGAAAGATGGACATGTACCACAGCTGCTGCCCTCCTATCAATTACTGGCATGATTAGTATATTGATAAATATATACTAATTAGTGTATTCCTAATGATCTCTCTGAAATTCCATATTTAAAATTCCAACTCAATGTGCTGAGCAGGTATTATGAAAGCTAGAACCTAGAAATGAAGTAATGCCTATATTCCATTGGCCAATGGTAACGAACATTGCTAAGTATGTGGGTACATTGAATGCAGTCAATGACTCATTGATCATGATCAATGTCAAACTGGGTATCTGTGCTAAGAGAGGTAATAAATATGTCTCCGCCCTTAACCCAGAAGCTATGTCCAGTTGACTACCAGTTCCAAATGAAAAGTCAGTTGTCTCCTATGGAGGCTCAGGATTCTTACGAGGGATACAAGCAACTCTGCAGGCCAGGCCCCATACTCAACAATGGATGGCCGACACAAGTGCAGTGACATCTTTCGAGGTTCTTTGTCTCATGATACTTTTCTCAGAGCTTTTTTTTCTTGCAGTTTCTTTGCCTATATTCTATGACTTCTGGCTTTGTTTTAAGGGGTTCCTGTGTGTTGGAGAATGTTTAACTTTGTGTGTGCATGTATATACTGTAGCTTGTTCTTTGTTAGCGCTATAACAGTTTGTTATTGCTTTATCTTATTTTGCCGTCATTCTGTAGATGCCTATTTATTTTTAAGTAGAGAAGGAAAAGTTGTGGGTTCCAATGGCAGGTAAGTTGTGGGGTATCACAGAGGAATGAAGAAAGGAGTGAACATAACCACATGTTCTATGAAAGATCTACTTTAAATAAAAGAAAGGAAAACGGTCTTTGTGTCGTTTTTATAATGAGAAAAATGTGTTTTGTCTGTTGTTCTTTATAAAGGTCTTGGGATTTGGATTATGACAGAATAGATGGAGAATCCTAAGTATTGTTGTAGGACAGTGCCTAGCACACATTGAAGTGGAAAAGTTATAATTTTGCATGTAATTACTCACCATAGTGACTAGCATGTGCCCAGAATTCACTGAAGGTCACATCCCTAACTACCCCACTCTCTTAATCCTGCCTCCTTATCCCTCACTAACACCCCTCTTTTCTTCCTCTTCCCTTTCTTCCCTCTTCCCTGTATCTTTTCATGCTGAGTGAGGGGATCCATACTCTAAAAGATGTATATTTCATATTTTCTCTTTTATGTGAACTTTATCTCTTGAGCTTACTCTACATCTACTATAAACTGAATAGTCACAGAGGAAAAGTATCTAGTAAGGGACCAAGAGAGAGGACAGCATGTCCAAAGCAAGGGAAAATATAATATAATATTGTGGACAAATAGAAGAAACTAGAACAGCAGGACTAGGGGAATTATCCAAGGCTTCATTGTAGTTCCAAGATAACTTTCCTTATTACTCACTTATTTACAAATTTTACAGTTTTCTTTCCCCCATGTTACTTTTTTCTCATTTCTTTTCCGTATTTTTCCATCCTTCTTAAAATACATGACATTATTTTGCAATTCTTCAAGATTACAAAATACACATAGAATAATATAGATTCAGATGCCATTTTATCTCACTGTTATTTTGATGTCTGTATATGAGTTTGTCTGTCTGTCTGCACTCGTGTGTGTGTGTGTGTGTGTGTGTGTGTGTGTGTGTGTGTGTTCTCTATAACTGTATAGAGTTCAGAGGAAAACCTTGGACATCAGACCATGTGTTTACCTTTTTTGAGATGTTCTCTTCTTTTCTGCTGTACCCATCAAGATACCTGACCCATGAGATTTGGGGCTTTTCTTGTTTTCATTCCCTGTATTTTTGTTTGAATGCTGGGATTACAGACATGTTCTACTTCATTTAGATTTATGTAGGTAATAGGGAAAAAAATCCAGATATTTGCACTTGGAAAACAGACATTTTTCCTATGTGCCATCTCTCTAACACAGAACATGAAAACCATATATAGATCTCTCCTGAGAGACACAGCCAGAATATGGCAAATTCATAGGCAAATGCCAGCAGTAAACCACTGAACTGAGAACGGGACGCCCCTTTGAAGGAATCAGAGAAAGGGCTGAAAGAGCTTGAAGGGGCTTGAGACCCCATATGAACAGCAATGCCAACCAACCAGGGCTTACAGGGACTAAGCCACTACCCAAAGACTATACAGGGGCTGACTCTGGGCTCCAACTGCATAGGTAGCAATAAATAGCCTAATAAGGGCACCAGTGGAAGGGTCCTGCCAAGACTGAACCCCCAGTGAAAGTGATTGTTGGGGGGAGGGCAGTAATGGGGGGAGGATGGGGAGGGTAACAACCATATAGAAGGGGAGGGGGGTTAGGGGGATGTTGGCCAGGAAACCGGGAAAGGGAATAACAATTGTAATATAAATAAGAAATACCCAATTTAATAAAGATGGAGAAAAAAAGAAAAGAAAATTTAAAATATAAATATTTGAGCCCAAGTAAATAGCTTTTATAGGTCAACTTGGTGCTATGGATGGGATTAGAATTCTGAATCTAAATCAGAAACATATTATATATCTTGATGGTAAAGAAGCAATTAAAGAAATGCTCAACATTTTTAGTCATTAGGGAAATGCAAATCAAAATAAACCGAGATTCTACCTCACACCAATCAGAATAGCTAAGTTCAAAAACTCAGGTGACAGCAGATACTGGCAAGGATGTAAAAGAAGTGATCCATTGCTGGTGGATCTGCAAGCTGGTAAAAATCAACTTTGGAAATCATTTTGGTAGTTCCTCAGAAAATTGGAAATACTTCTACCTGAAGACCCAGCTATACCATTCCTGGATATATACTCAAGAGATGCTCCAACATATAGCAAGGACACTTGTTCCACTATGTTCATAGAAGCCTTATTTTTAATATCTAGAAGCTAGAGAGAACCCAGATGTCCTTCAACAGAGGAATAGATATAGAAAATATGGTACATTTACACAATGGAGTACTACTCATCCATTCAAAACACTGATTACATGAAATTCTTAGGCAAATGGATGGAACTAGAAAGTATGATCCTGAGTGAAGTTACCCATACACAAAAGAACACACATAGTATGTACTCACTGATAAGTGGATATTAGCCCAAATGCTCAGAATATTCACGATGCAACATACAAACCATATAGAGCTTAGAAGAAGGAAGACCAAAGTGTAGATACTTCAATCCAACATTGAAGGGGCAAAAAAATAATCACAGGATTTAGAGGGAGGGAGAGATCTGTGAGGGAGAGAGCAAAGGGGGAAGGGAGGAACAGGTATTGGAAGGAACAGGAAAGAAGTACAGAGGGTCAGGCAATTGAATAGAAACATGTAGCAGTGGGTATGAGGTACTAGGATAGCCACTAGAAACTCCAAGTCTCCAGGGAAGCAAGAGTCTCCCAGGACCCAATGGTGATGATTTTAGATGAATTACCCAACAAAGGGGAGATAGAATCTGTAGAGACCACTTCTTGTAGATAGGCATGGCCCTCAGTTGAGGGATGGGGGCCACTCATGCATCTTAAACCATTTAACCCAGAAACATTCTTGGCAAAGGAAAGACAGGGACAAAATGGAATAGAGCCTGAATAAAAGGCCATTGAGAGGTTACCCCACCTACGGATCCATCCCATCTGCAGACACCAAACCCCACACTAATGCTGATGCCAAGAAGCATTTGCTGACAGGAGTCTGGTATGGATGTTTCCTGAGAGGTTCTTCCAGCACCTTACCAATAAAGATGCAGATACTCACAGCCAACCATTGGACTAAGCTCCAGGACCCCAATGAAAGAGCTAGGGGAAGAACTGAAGGAGCTGAAGGGGATTGCAACCCTATAGGAAGAACAAGATCAACTAACTGGGCTACCCAGAACCTCCTGGAACTAAACCAGCAACCAAAGAGTATATCCATGGAGGGATCCATAGCTCCAGATACATATGTAGCTGACAATGGCATTATCTGACATGAATGGGAGGGGAGGCCTTTGATTATGTGGAGGCTTGATGCCCCAGCGTAGGGGGATGGCAGAGCAGTGAGGGGGGAGTGAGTGAGTGGGTGGAGGAGCACCTTCATAAAGGCAAATGGAAGGGGAAGAGGAGGGATGGGATGGGGAGTTCTGTGGAGGGGAAACTAGGAAAAGGAATATCATTTGAAATGTAAATAAATAAAATTATTAATAATGAAAAAGAAAACAAAAAACACAATTACGTAGCACTGCTGAAAATGACCCACAGGGTTTGCTGCAATATTGTAAAATATCTATATTCATTTCATATACCATCTATCAATCATTTATCTATTACTTATTTGTCTACATGGTTCATAATTAAACAATCTCAGCTTGATATAATAGCTACATACTTACTTATATAGATGACAGTTGTGTAGTGAGAGTTAGACAGTAACTGAATAAGATACCTTCATCAACCCTCTTCCACTCAAGGCTCAAGGATTTACACAGAAGAAGGAAGGGGAATCTTTGAACATCAGAGGTAGGTGATGATGTCTCCAAGGAAATGGTGACTATAAGACACAATAAAACTGATGTATGATAAACTCTTAGAGACTTGAGAGGATTTGCTAAGGTACAAGCCAAACAAAATCTCAGCACTGACAATGAGAAACAGATTCAAAGCCCACACTTAACCAAAAACTGACTAACAATTAATAACAGCTGAGAAAAAAAGACAATCATATTTTTACCCAATGTTTTTTCATCAGTTAACTCTAAGGCAGACACCATGCCCAGAATTATGTGGCCAACACAAAACAAATTCCATACTACTTTTTAAATTTTTTATTGTTTTTTATTGTTTTTTTCTAGTGGGCTTTTTCTTTTTCTTTTTCAATTTCTGATTTATGGGGTTGGTTGTTTTGATTTTTGTGTTTGTTTCTTTTTTCTTTCAGTTTTTTTTTTTGTTTTAAAAGAAGAGAGAGGGGGAACATGGAGATGGATGGGTGAGAATGTATGGGGGAATTTTTAAAAGTATAAGAGAAAACATGATCAAAATATAGTATATGAAATTTTTAGTTAAAAATGGTGGTGCCTCCCCAAAAAAACAAAAATAAAAAGGTCTCCCAAAAGACTACTACAGCTGTTCATATATACATTATACTCAGTTCTACAGCACCATTCTCTGTTCTATAGTAATTAGAAATGGTTGTCCCCTGTTAGGGTAGAATCTCTCTTCTCCTTAGCAGTTATTTTTAACAGTAGTTAATTTAGGCTCTGGTAATATTAATAAACATTTAATAATATCTAAATGATTGTATATTAAATAATACAAGTCTTCCTGATTGTTCTTTACTTAAATTTTTATCAGGAGAGAATGCTTTGAATATGAGTTTATTACTCAATGAATAGTGTACAAACCATGGACATGTGGAATTTGCTTCAATATCATAAAATACCTATCTTTATACATCATCTACCTATTTCTTATTTGTCTATGCAGTGCATATTTAAACTAACTAAGATTGACAGGAGTGAGTAAATATATACATAACTGGCATAGGTGTAATAGATACACATGTTCTTATATAGAAGATAGATTGAGAATGTGTGGGTTGACAGATAATTGATAAATGATAGGTTTGGGGTAGATATATAGATAGATATGTAGATGATGGATTATTAGATAATCAATTTTAGCTTTTTCTGTTCTATTCTTTAAAACCTGGTTATTCTGATACATACCTGCAAATTTAACTTGTAACTCTATTGAAGATATTCCATTTCGTTAATGAAGAAAGAGGTAATGAGGTTTCTTTTTTTTTTACTTTAAATTAAATAAGTAACTTAATGAAAAATAATTTGAAAACAATACTTGATTGTTATTTGAAATTACGCGTGCTTTTGATTGAAAGAGCTAGCCTGCTCTTACACAGTCATTCTTCCTAAAACAAAAGTCATCATTGTGCTTTCTTCCCACATCTGTTCCGCAGGGTTGACTGTAAATAACAACTTTTCATGTCTACCTCCTTATCATCTAAACATCCATCTGATATTAAATTTCATAATTTCCTTAATGCCAATATCTGGAAATACTTTAGTACATGATAAAAAGAAAAGGAAAAGAATGGTATTTACACAATCATGCCATATATAGAATTTTTCAATTTAGTATATGGCTTCAATGTATCAAAATATATCCATATCTAATATATATATGTTAGTTAATTATTATTTATTCTATCAATAGAAAAAACAATATTACCCTGCAAAATGCCCTTTACTAGTCACTCTTCCTCTTTTTTCACTCTCTCTATTATTACCATCTTCTTGGATGTTTTCCTCATTTCTCAGTTCATTGTAGACATCAGATGCCAAATGGGTAATGGATTTTTGGCCACCCAACTCTAAAAAGATAATAATAATGATTTTTTTTCAATAATTTCAGTTGTCCATTGGGGCCAAAATTCTCTTACATAGATATGTTTTTGCAGTTTAGGGAACTGTTGTATTTTTTCATTCTCACTATGGGTCATATCTACAATCAAGGTATATTGTTGGAGCTTGGTATAGTGATGCTTGCCTATCATCCCGACAATTAAGAGGAAAGGTGGGAAGATTAGGAGTTCACAACTAGCCCTGGCTAAATACAGAGTTCAAGGCCAGACCAGATTATATTTGATCCTACTTTAAACAGATTCAAAGGGAGGTGTAAAGATATTTACTGAAAATGACATCCCACCTACATCTGCACTAAATATCTGACAGCCTTAAAAAATAGTGGGAGGCTACAGTGGTGATGCCTGCCTTTAATTCCAGCACTCAGGAAGCAAAGGCAAGTGGATATCTGTGAATTAGAAGCCAGTGTGGTCTATTTAGTGAGTTTCAAAGACAGCAAGAACTACATAGTGAGACCCTGTTTTAAAAAACCAAAAAGGAAGAATGAAGAAAAGGAAGAGGAAAAGGAAGCAGAGGATGGAGAGAAATTGGAGGAGAAGAAGGAGGAGGGGGAGGAGGAGAAAAAGGAGGAAGGGAGGGGCAGGAGGAGGATGAGGACAAGGACCAGAAGGACAAAGAGGAGGAAGAGGAGGAGAAAGAGGAGGAAGAAGAAAAAAGATGAAGAAGAGGGAGAAGGAGAAGAAGAAAGCAGAGGAGGGGAAGAAGAAAAAAGAAAAAGAAGAAAGGAAGATATATCTCTCGATCTTATATAAACTAATCACCTTTTATTATTTCATTGATAGCTTTTAAAAATTAATGATCTGTTACACTCATATTATGATGGAAAGAAAGGAGAGACTTCATGACCACACTCCATCGTCCTAACAATATTAGGATATTTCCATGGATTATTTTTCTTTTTCTTCTTTGTTCTAAATCCTTTGACCTTTTGAGGAGATACCTTATTGTGCTTGCCCCAACCTCTTCCTTCTTCCACCATTAGTTGGGTTAAATATCTATCACACTACTTATTTATTAAATTGATTTCTTTGTGCTTCATTTATTTTTCACAGATTTGTCCTTTTGTGATAAAAAAAGGTTAATACACTTCAGTTAAAGAGAATAGTCATCTCTTTCAATCCCTCTATTGCAACTCAGAAAACTCAGCCCACTTGGGAAAAAAAATTATGTCTCTGTTAGATATGTACAGACCTTATTGTCTTTAACTATATGTATGATGGTAAGTTTTATACTCTGTACATTGAAATGAAATTATAAAAACATTAATTGATTTAAAATACAAAAGGAAATATGCAAGGATTATTTCCAAATACAAGAAAACTTTAAATAGCAAATTTGAAGATCTAAGGATCCTGGTACCCATTGGGTTCCTGGCAGTTGTCTTCTGGAGAAAATGTGCCATGACTGAATAGACCACTCTGTCTGGGTATGCTGCTGCTATCTTCTTCATCAGTTCCACCTCGTTATACCTAATTAATCACATACTATCTGAACCACTGCAAACTGCTTGCTACTAAAGAGCGTTGACATGAATTCCAGAACTCACATGGTCAGAGAAAATAACTCCTTTGTATAGGTTGGGTTCTAACTCACACATGAATGCCATTGTGAACGTGAACACCTACATAGACACACAAACACACACACACACACACACACTCACAAATAACTGTAAAATAAACGAAGCAGACATCATAAGACTCTCTAATTCAGTCTTTCTCAAAGCCTGTCCTAAGGTTTCCCAGGAAAACTAACTCACGTGTACATTACTTGTTGCTTTTGTATTTGGTTTGTTGTATTTGGTTTGTTCTGGTTTTGAGACTATTGTACTAATACATATATCTTATCAATCAGGTTACTATTATACTTTGTGGGAGCACAGCTGGGTATGGTCATTGATGCTTTTTCTCTACAAACAACTTGAATAGCTCCTTCTGGGACTATGATAGCTATCCATCATGAAAGAAATCTCCAGTTCAGACCAGCTTAATTTCTTAATATTCTTTAAACCAATTGTATGGTGTCTTTAACAACAGGCTCTTTCAATGGTAGGTAAGAAAGGGCATTTGAAATGTAACCTGCATTGACTTCAGAGACTGTTGTTCTTCTTAGACATGTCATAGAGTATCCGGAGGAAAGGTTGAGAAGTCTTCATTTGAATATGAGAGTAGAAATTACAACAGTAATTAGCTGTACATTATTAATGTTAGAGCTCCTGAAAATAATTGTACCACACCAAATTACTTTTTTTGTTGTTGTTATCTTTAGTCAATTTTTTTTTTTACAGTTCTCCCTCCTAGTCTGCCCTTCCACAGTTCCTCATCCTATTCCTCCTCCCACCTGTCTCCAAGAGGGTACTCCCACCCTCCCGATCCCACCCTCCCAGGACTCCCCACTTCCTGGAGTCTCAAGTCGATTTTGGGTTAGGTGCTTTTCTCTCACAGAGGCAGTCCTCTGCTGTATATCTGTTAGGGGGTCTCAGACCAGCTAGCGTATGCTGTCAAGTTGGTGGATCAGTGTCTGAGAGATCTCAGGGGTCCAGGTTAATTGAGACTGTTGGTCTTCCAATGCGGTGGCCCTTTTCCTCAACTTCTTCCAGTCTTTCCCTAATTCAGCCACAGGGGCCCCCAACTTCAGTCCATCGGTTGGGTGTAAGTATCTGTGTTTCTCTTGGTCAGCTGCTTGTTGGGCCTCTCAGAGCATAGCCATGCAAGGCTCTGATCTGTAATCACACCACAGCATAAGTAACAGTGTCAGTCCTTGGAGTCTCCCCTTGACAATTTAAACCATCACTGGATCTCTTTTGTTCCTCAGTCTCACCTCCATTTTTGTCTCTGTAGTTCTTTTAGACAGGAACAAATCTGAGTCAGTGTTTTTGACTATGGGATGGCAACCCTATCTCTCTATTTTATGCCCTGTCTTTTTACTGGAGGTGGATTCTATTAGATCCCTCTCCCCACTGTTGGGCATTTCATCTAAAATGAGTCCTGAGAGTCTCTTGTATACCTGAAAACCCAGCTATATCACTCTGGGCATATAACCAAAAGATGCCCCACCATGCCACAGGGGCACGTGCTCCACTATGTCACAAATAAGTGGCCTTATTTGTGAGAGCAAGAGCCAGAACCCCACAATAGAAGAATAAATATAGAAAATATGGTTCGTGCACACAGTGGAATACTTACTACTCAACTACTAAGAAAGAAGACATCATGAATTGTGCAGGCAAATGGATGGAACCAGAAAATATTATCCTGAATGAGACCCAAAAATACATGAATGTTATGTGCTCACTAATAAGTGGATATTAGCCCAGGATACAATCCACAGGACTTAAGAAGGTTAACAAGCCTAAGGGGCCCAAATAAGGATGCTTCGATTCCACTTATGAGAAAGAATAAAGCAATCATTGGGGAGAGGGAGGGAGGTTCCTGGGTGGGAGAGAGAGAAGGAGAGGAAAATGGGAACATGATCAGGTATTGGTCGGGAGGAAAGGCGTGAAGCCCTGAGGGCCAGCAGAGTGAATCCAAAGAAGCAACCTTGGGAGGTAGGAGGTAGAAGGACCCTCTAGAATGTACCAAAGACCCAGGAGGAAACAAACTATTTTTATCTGAAAATTTGCCTGCAGCATTACTATAATGAAAAGGAAGAAAGAGCTCTAATCAAAACAGAAGCAGAAATAAAGTTCCCATGTCTTTGGGCTTTTCTTTTGTTCATCTGTCTCCATTATGCTGGAATTATTCCAGAGATACATTTTATTCTCAATATGCAAAATGTATTTATTCATATGAAAACCACTCCAGGACTCTAGTCTCCTACATTATACCTCTCAATTATTATTTTGCTTACAGTTTGCCTTTCACAAGAAAGGCAGCTTAAGACCTATGTCAATTCATTAATCTCAAAGGCAAGTTTTAAAAGAAAAGTTTCCTTTAAAAAATAGATTATACAAACTATTTTGAGAATTGGTGACAGAAAACAATGTGTTCTGTCTACAGTTCTCCTTGGTCAACTTTCATAATTCTCCATATGTCTTCACAGACTTATATTACACCCTTTATAACACTGTATATATTTTATAAAATGTTTAACCAATTCTTAACCACCTCTTTAAAGTATGTGCTCTGATAAAAAGAAATTAAGTCCCTTTTAGGTTATCTGTAACTTCGCAGCGTAGTTGGGATAGCTGAGCATCAAATGTATTTTTAATAAACACCTATCATAGTAAGAAATGCACATTGAGTTCTGAGGTTTCCAATGAATTAGATTTCCTTTAAATTTCTGATACTTGGCAAACACTTCAGTATTTACTAAAAATATTATTTCCCCGGAGATACATCAAAGGCCTGAAGATTATTTCATGGTAAGTTTGGGATAGGAGCAATGGCTTTCAGGGCAAGACCAACAAAACGTGGCAAGTGAGGAAGACAGTTACAGGAAAGTGCCTTACATCTCCCTAAGACCTGTTTATATTTGGTGCCTGAAAAGTTCTGCCTTTGCTTTCTTCCTGGCTTCTGCTTCATGACTTGTACTCTCCTTTAAAATAATTTCCGCCCGTGGAAGTGACCATTAATGATGGTGTCTTAAGCCAAATACTGCTCTCTGGATGACAGGCAGTTAAATTTGAATCTCACCATGATTGATTTAATCCTTGTAGTTTTTAAAGGCCAAATTAGTAGGTTAGCTAAAGGATTGCCCAGGATGTCAAAGTACAGATATGGAAATGTATCAGAAAGGACAGATTCAATGACTTTGCTTCAAACTCCTCTTACAGAGTTCAATTTTTAAGAGTGTGCTGACAAGAATGGAGACAGGGTACAACAGGTACTGCTTCTACTATTCCTAGACACAATTGGAGTCATGTTTCCAATACAGATTGAGAAACTCACAACTTCATCCCAAGGGGATCCAATATCCTCTTCTGTACTCTGTAAGCATTACACTTATATGAGCACACTTCAATATAGACACATAGGAATAAATATCGTAGGAATATAAATATTAAAAATAATCCGACAATACCCATGTTAGTAGATATTCTTACATAAACACTATTGATTGAAAATTTAAGTAAAGCTTGTTGAAGGATGTGCAAAATTCTGAGCCAATATTTTTCTAACCTGCCCTTATAGTGTGGTGACCAAACTATGTTACATTTTGAAGGGAGAAGAACTATGTTTTATGCTTCTAAGTATCTGTCACACATACCCATGTAAGCTCTATTTGCCAGGATTAGTTCAGCCCCTACTGTTTGTGTTATGGAACCTCCCTTCATGTCTCTTAACTTGATGAGCAGGAGAGAACAGAAATGACGATGATACAGACATGCAAATGCCTTAAGTACACATTTAAAAGAAAAATATCTTCATGGGCCGACTGTACCTAACAGATAAGAAATAAGATAGCAAGCAGTGTAAGGAAGGCAAATACCACTTCGGCCAAGTTTAGCTCAGTTTGGAAATACAAGATGAAGAGGATTGAGTATTTTAACTGGATGTTTGAAAATAGAAGCAATTTTGAGTCAAGTGGAATGTGGGAGCTTAGGGCAAGCAGATAATGAACAACCCTGTCCCCATATAATATACTCATCCCAAATTCATGGCCCTTCCATATTCTACCACATTTACCTTCTCTTCATTACTTTAATAACCCTTGAAGCTAATTTATGTTGCCCTCTATCACTGGCTTTGTGGCTTTTCATTGTATATGGTTGATCTACCAAAGGCTATATACGAGAAGAAAACTGACTCTCACTCTCATGGCAGAGAACATCTGTCAATAGCTCTCCACCTAGTGCTAGAAACTGATGCCCACTTACTCTCTTCATGCAAGTAAGAATCTTCACCTGGCTTAAGCATCAGCTTGACTTGGTTTCCTGCGACAACAACTATGAGTTAACTTGTGAAACTGCACTTTTATTGAATGCCATTTTAGTAGACATCTAATGGTTTGGCCAATAAACTAGTGGAAATAACCCCAGGATCTCAGGCTCATTCCTTTTATCCAAATATTTTCAAATTTAATGAATTACAAATTGTCTTATACATGCCATAGTTGTGTGAACACATATATTGATTTCTGACATGTTCAACTAGTTAGTGGTCCATTTACCCATTTACATCTTGTATGTAACTCCTTGTGTTATTCTGATGCCACAGCTGTTTTAAAAATGTCATTTGCTATGCTCCTTGAAATTAGGAGAAAATTACCAGTTCTTTTGCCCCTATATGCTTTTATTTATTTTAAGTAGTAATGGTACAATTCAGCAAGTGTTTTAAAAAGATTAAATCTAGATTATTCTTCAGGAAAAGCAAAATATATTTTAAAATGGGCTTTAAACAGTTCCCCATGATTACAACTAAAATAGTTCCTATTGTCAAATACAATGTGGCTCATATTTATTTGGGGATGGGAGTGGAGAAGAGAGATTACTTTTTCAATGTAGCATTTAGCAGATTGACCATTCTAAATTGGAAAACCACATAATCAGAGAGAATAAATGGGAAATATAAGTCACATCACCAAGGGGAATATGTAGGCAATAGAGTTAAGACAGTGAATTAAAAAAAAGAGGCCATAAATTTGTGGAAATAGAGGATGGTAAAATTAAGAGGAGTTGAGGGAGTGGTTAATATGATCAAATTATATTGTACAGTTTTTTTTAAAGAACTGTAATTGTGGCTTGATGGAAGCACAAGTAGACATGCTGATGGAGACAAAGCCAAGATTTCTACATCCAGATAACCAGGCAGCAGGAAGTGAGAGACACTGAGCTCAACTCAAGCTTCTGAAAACTTCAAGTTGACACAGTAACTCCAACATTTCCTGACAGTGCAACTCTCAGAGGTCTAAGCATTCAAATTTATGTGTCTAGGGGGGCCATTCTTATTCAAATTGTCACATTCCACTCTCTGTCCCCCATAGGCTTGCACCCATACCATGATGTAAGAATTCATTCAGTCCAATTTTTCAATCTCCATAGTCTATAACAGTCTCAAAAGTGTTTAAAAGTCCAAAGTTCAAAGTCTCTGAAACTCAAGGCAATCTCTTAAATGTAATGTTCTCTACAATCAAAATTGAAACAGCCCAGGTGCTTCCAATACACAATGGCACCAGATATACATTACCATTCCAAAAGGGAAGACAGGGAGCATAGTGTGGAAATGCTGGATCAAAAGGAGACCTAAATCCAGCTGGGCAAACTCTGAGCTCTGCATCTCCATGTCTAGTTTGAAGTCAAAGCACTGTTCAGATCTCAGACTCTTTTCAGCTTTGTTGACTAAAGCACACTTTCTCTTAGGCTGGCTCCATTCCTAGAAATCAGCTCTCCACAACTCCAGCATCTCCAACATCTTGGGATCTCCAAGGCTTCACCTTCACAGCTTCATGTAATGACCTCTCTGGGACTCCATTCAGGGACACCACTGACATACACCTGGCCTCAGTAGCCTTTCTTAGCTTTTTCTATTCTTGTCTAAATAAATCCAGAACAATATGGCCAAAGCTGTCAAGTTCTTCTTTTTGCCGAGGCTAGAATATGCTCCCCACAACCCCCTTCAATTATGTCTGCACTAGCTTCCTGCTATTATCGTTTCCTTCATGATCTAACCTTGGCTGTCCTTGAACTTGATCTATAGAGTGAGCTGGCATCAATCTCAGAGATCCACCCACCTCTGTCTCCTACATGGATTAAAGACATGTACTACCACCATGGGCCTTAAAGATTTCAATAATTCCTTTTCACAAGTGGGAAGCTTAGCTGCTTGGGGTCTTGTCCTGTGGTCACACTTCCATTTAGCACATTTATCATCACATTTTTAAAATATTTAATCTCCTTGATCACTGGATCTGACTCCATTACACTTCCTGGTGTTCTCCTTAAGCAGTACATTTTGTTTTTTCCTTGTTCAGTTTGCTCTTTTTCACTGTGGATGTGCATAATACATTTGCATAAGAGTGAGAACTACATAGCATATTCAATACTAGGCTGATTTGAAATCTCTGCCAAGGTTCTTAATCTAAAAAATCTTCAATTTAGCCTCAGGCAGATTTTCTGGACAAGAGCAGAAAGCAACTACATTCTTCACACAAGCATTACAAGAGAAATCTCTAAGCCACATATTAATATACTCCTCTGAAACTGCTTGAGCCAGACCATCATAGTATATACACATTACCTCACTGTCTTCCCTGTTCCTACAAGCGTGGCCCATTAAACTCCACTTAAAATGCCCAATTGCTTTCCTAAAACAAAATCCCAAAGTTCACATTTTGTTTAAAAGAAATCTGATCAGGCCTATCATAGCAATGCCCAAGAAGGCACCAAGAAGTTGGTGCCTGGTACCAACTTTTGTCTTAAGATTTCTATTGCTATTAAGAGACATAATGACAATGACAACCCTACCAAGGAAAACCTTTAATTGGGGCTAGCTTGCAGGATCAGTGGTTTAGTCCATTATGTCTATAGCAGGAAGCATGGCAACATCCAGGCAGACATGTGCTAGAGAACTAGCTGACAGTTCTGCATCTGTATTGGAACACAGCAGGAAGAGAGAGATACTGATCCTGGTTTAAGCTCAAAGTCCACTTACTCCAAGAAGGCCACACCTACTAATAGTGCCACTACCTGGTGACCACGCATGGAAAAATATACGCCTATGGGTGAACAATCTTGTTCAACTCATCACAGTGTTTTTACTTGTTGGTAGTAGTTATTTTAAGCTACCATTAAGCTAATACAGTATTTTCTACATTAATTTTAATTTTATTTTATATCCCTGTGTGTCTGTATGCATACCATATGAGTGTCTGAACCTATAAATGTCAGAAGGGGCACTGGGTTCTCCTAGAGCTGGACTTATAGAGAGTTGTGAGCCAGTAAGTAGATGTGAGAATCCAAACTCCATCCTCGGAAAGAACAGTAAGTGCTCTTAATCACTAAGCCATCTCACCATCCCTTCCTTGACAACCACATTATTAATAAACCAGAATTTGGACACATTTCAGCTCTGTGAAATGAATATACATGTTTGAATCATGCTGTGAATTATTCTTGTCAAATCCAACTCAATTTAAACTAAGCAAATGGTTTGTATGCAGCAGTTAGACTGGTGAGAAAAGTGACTTTTTATAAGGAATGAACTCAGGCTTTTAGAGTTCCATTCTTGGGGTTTCTAATTGTTCAAATAAATCAGAATCTGAAGAAGCAATTTTACCTCCCAAATAACAAGAGAAGAGAAATTCATCTGCCCGTGTGTGTTCTCAACTTGGTGTTACTTATCTTGCAATTCTCAAACTACTTATTTGTAGTAACTCTTGCTTTACACATCCAAGGTAGATGAGTGTTTCAATGCCTAAATCTCTCCAGGTAACCATATATACAATATCCAGAAAATTCCTGCATCAACATTGGAGACAATGTGTATGTTATCGATGGGTGGGCTGGCTACTGAGAAACATGTTTTAAAGGCTTTACTCTGAACCCTAGAAATTCAGGTGCTCACCAGCTCTGCAGGAAGAATTCTCATCTCCCAGCCATGGATCAATGAGTCATTACTCTGCCCATCCATAATAGTGCTTCCTTTTCTTTCTGATCCCATGAGAAACTCAAGGTTGGCTTTTCTTCTCAGAACATTTAAGGTTATTCAGTGTACAGGGTCTTCTGTGGAACTTAAGAAATACTCATTCAGTGGTTGTTTTGATTTTTGTTTTAGGCTTTTGCATTTTCTTGAAAATTCATTCTTAAGGTTTCAAGCAAACAAAGACAAGATAAAAGACTCTAAAATTTAGTTTCTTGTTAGCTGTGAAGAAGTAGAATATTATCAAATATCCTTTTGAAAGATGACATTCTTAGTATTGCTCAATTGATAATTTCACAGTGTTCTTAATCCTTAAATTCCTTGTATACTACAGGTGATGACTAGGCCTAGTTGGTCTTCCATACATTGCTTTTTAGTTTCCTTGACTACTGTTTTATATAGCACTTAGGGAGGAGAGTTTTCACTGACATGTCTTTATGTTTTTGAAACAATGTCTTATGTAGTCATGCTATGTAGCCAACAGTAACCTGGAACTGCTGATTCTCCTGCCATTCCTTCCTGGGTGTTAGGAATGTAGGTTTGTGGAAGCTCATTTGAGAAAATAAAACACATAATATACTAATTAAATTGATTCTAGTCTTCTTAGAACATTTATTTGTGAAAGTCTTCCAGAACAGTAAAAGAGTATAGATGATAGATGATAAAAATAGAAAACACAAAATTTTGATAAATAGATAGATGATAAACAGATAGATAATGATGATGATGATAGATATAGATATAGATAGATAGATAGATAGATAGATAGATAGATAGATAGATAGATACATAGATAGATAGATAGATAGATAGATAGATAGATAGATAGATAGATAGATAGGCAGACACAACTATATCAGTGTATTAGTCATGGCTCTTTATAGTCACAGAAATTGTGGAATGAATACACACACACACACACACACACACACACAAAACACATACACACACAGATACTCACATATGTGCTGCAGTTCAACTAGTCCAACAATGGCCAACTGTGAATGGAAAGTCCAAGAACCTAGTACTAGCTCAGTCCTACAAGGCTTGATGTTTAAGTTGGTATTCTGTATAAGCTGGAATCGTGAAGAAAAAGGCTCCAATAGATGTACTGGCAATAATTGCAAGCAAGTGTAAAAGAAACCCTTCTTTGTCCTTATATAGGCGTCCAGCAGAATTTATGCTCCAGATTAAAGTTGGGTCTCAAAATCTGAATTAAAGGTGTATATTATTAACCTCATGATCGGAATCAAAACTTGTGACTTCAGGTCACAGGTGTGCCTTCCATTTCTGGATTGTAGCTTCTTCCAGATATAGTCAAGCTGACAACAGAGAATAGCTATCACTGTAGGGTAGTAGGCCTTATACCTCCTAGCTATTTGTTAGAGTGAACGAGTAGGAACATGTTTTTGTCTAAGCCCTGATAGCTTAAAAACTGGAAAAGCTACATCCAGAAATAATATTGTACCAGTTTTCTGGTATTACTTAACCTTACCTTGTCAAGGTAACAGATTAACCAACACAGAATATTATATTTGACATGAGGACACAATGAGGAACTTCCCCTAAGGATTCTTGTTAAAATGAGAGGGGAGAAGTCAAGGAGAGATGCATTCATTACACACCCCTCTGACTTGTGAAACATAGTAATAAAAAAACATGTTTTGCCCAACTGCTTATGACTAGAAATTAGCTTGGCTACAGGTATATGGAGGGCATTAGCATGCTTCCAGAGGAATTATGAACAGATGCAAAAATTTATATGCAAATGAATAAATGTGTGAATGTATTTGTGCATGAATGATTTAATAAATGAAAGAATAATTTAAATCTTAGGCCATGAGGCTTCGAACATAATGAAATTTGATCAGCATCCCTAAAGGGTTTTTGGTGGAAATAAAGCAAAGCTTCTACATGGGATAGGGAATGGAAAATCCTACACATTCCCAAGAAAAGGTTTTGAGCACAGAAACAGAAAATAATTAAAAGATGACGAAGGCAGTTACAGCAACTTAATTGTTAATATTAGAGTATTTAATCAGAGTTAAGCAAAAATCCACTTTTTTTTTATGTTACAGAGAGGTGCTATATCCTGGAAAAAGATATGGTTCATGAAGTTAAAAGCACTTACCACTCTATCAGAAGATAGGCTTTTCAATGCTAATACCTACATGGTTGCTCACAGCTATCTGTAAGTCCTGATTAAGGGTATCCTAAGCCTTTCTTTGGCCTGTAAGAGTACTAGGCATGTACTTGGAGCAGAGAAAAGCATAGATTCAGGTGAAACAATCATATGCATAGTCTCACCAACATAACTGTCCAAATGTGAGCTGAACAAAGACCATACCAATGGAATCAAAATTGATGGGTAGAAGCCCATGATAACTCAAGCCTACACAAAGAAATACAGGCAAATGAGAAGAACTGGGAAGAGAAACCCTAGCCTTCCTGAAATGAGTACATCAATAATTTGTCCAGTATCAAGTGGTCATCACTGAAAATATACATATTAGTAATATTATACAGACTGGGTAGATTAAATCCATATATATATATATATATATATATATATATATGTGTGTGTGTGTGTGTGTGTGTGTGTGTGTGTATGCATATATACATTATGTATATAATAACAATAAGAAAAATTTGGTGGACATAGATAGGAGTCTAGGAGAAGATTTGCAGGTAGGAAAGAAGAGGAAGAATGTTGAAAATATACTATAATCTCAAAATAAAATAAATAATAAATCTTTTAAAGAAATTAATCATAATTATATTTGTAGGTGGTGAATCTACAGATGACTTTTTGTTTCTCTCAGTTTCTCAATACTGTCTAAACAGAATTTAACAGGATTTGAGTAACATTAAAATTCAAATCTATAGTCATTTATTTTCATTTTAAAATAGCAAATCTCGTAAATTTATCAGTTTAATATAACTTGATCCTGATCTTATAAATCTTATAGTTGGCTTAAAAATTCTAGAGAAATGATTGAAATCATTATCTCGTGTGTGTGTGTGTGTGTGTGTGTGTGTGTGTGTGTGTGTGTGTGTGTGTGTTTGGGTGTTTGGTGAGAGGGAGGTCCACCGATTTCTAAAGGAATTGATTGAGCTACCATATTATACCATATTTCTTCTGCTTAGTGTCTTAAGATAAGGTGTGATTAATCAAATGAAGGATCTTGATGGAGTAAGGAAAGATAGGAAGACAGCAAGTTGGAAATTTTAAATTTTGCTCTGTTTAAAATATTTTGATAGATAATCACAGGAATTGTGATTGAAGACATAATCAAATTATATTTTACAAAGTGCATTTTTTAGAAATAATTTTAACAATTTTGTATGCATATATATTGAATGCATGCCGGGTAGCCATGGAGACCCTCAGTTGTGCTCTATCCCTTAAAAGTGGACTCACAGACATAAATGAGCCACGATGTGATTGCTGGGAATTGAACTTGGGTCCTCTGGGAAAGTAGCCAGTGCTATTAATGTCTGGGCAGTCTCTCCAAGCACATCTTATTTGAGTTTGGGGGATACAAAGCAGCAAGCAAACCACAATGAGAAGAACACTTTAAAGGATTTAGTGCACAAAATTCTCTGTGATTGTTGGAGATATCTTGCCATTCTGGAAACCTCGGTATTCTTATGGTGGTGCTGGTCACCCACTAGTGGTCTAAGTGCTCTGCCAACTTTGAGCCATGTGATTCCCACTGGAAATCTTGTGTATGGCAAATTATTCTCACAGAATATCAGTGCAGTATTCTCTTAGTTATTTGTCTAATTGTTAACTTTCTGAAAAGCAAATATGCAATATTAAAAAATTAGCTTTTTGGAGAAAACAACTTCTGTCATAAATTTGAAAAAATATGGTGACTCTCACACATTTTTTGTGTGAGTTAATTCAGGCTATTTTAATGATTAAATTTAATATCTGATATTCCTGTTGCATTGTATTTCTAAATTGTGTGAACTGTAGCAGTGGGGAGTATGTGCATGTAAGTACACGTACTAGTAGAGTCCGGAAGAGGTATGCAGTCACCTTGGGGCTGGAGTTATAGGCACTTGTGGACCAGTAGAAGTGGATGTTCAGAATCAAATTCAGTTCCCTTGGAAAAGCAGTGAAATATCTTAACACCTTAAACATCTCTCCAGCCTACAATGCCATCTTTATATATTAGTTTTCCTCAGTATCAAACTAATAAGAACACAGAGAAACATACATACACACACACACACACACACACACACACACATTCTGAAGAAAATAGATCGAGTAATTAATCAATTAAAAGACTGGATTAAAATTGGGGAATTTCTTAGTTCTCCTGGGGCAGCCTGCAGAGTTGGTTTTTCCCTCCATCCCACTTGGTCTTCCTGGGGCAGCCTGCAGAGGTGAGGTGCTCATAGTCTTCTGAGCCCCATTATCTAGCTGTGGGCTTACTCTTCTGTCGACATGAGTCTTACAGGACCCCAAGATTGTCCTGCTTCCTGGTGGAAACTTTCAGAGGCACAAAGGATAACAAGCTTGGAATTCTATTCCACCAATCTCATCTCTGTTGGATCCACACAGAATTCCAGTTGGCTCCTACAGGGACATAGCCTCTAGAGTAGGGTCTGCCTGGGACAGCCTACAGAATGGAGTATGCCTGAGGCACAGCTCACAGAGTCAGGTCACTACCCATCATGGAAATGCAAATCAAAATGACTCTGAGATTCCACCTTACACCTATCAGAATTGCTACAATAATAAAAAAAATCAAAGGACAAAAGAGTAGATTGTAGAGCAAGGGTAATATTCCTTTACTGCTACTGGGAGTGCAAGCTTGTATACTTGCTCTGGAAATCAATTGCTCAGAAGACTGGAATAGTTTTACCTCAAGACCCAGCTATACCACTCATGGCAAATACTCAAAAGTTGTTCCACCATCTCACAAGGAGACTTGCCCAACTATGTTTCTAGCATCTTTACTCATAATAGACAAAAACTGGAAACAACCTAGATGTCCCTCAATTGAAGAATGAACAAAGAAATTGTGGTTCATTTACACGATGGAATAATACTCAGCCATTAAAAACATTTGCCTGAATTTCACAGGCAAATGAATGGAACTAGAAAATATCATCCTGACTGAGGTAAACCAGACCCAAAGGAGATACATGGTATGTACTCAGTGATAAGTGAATATTAGCCATAAAGCACAGAATAGCTATGCTATAATCAACGAACACAAATAAGAAGGAGGGACCAAAGGAGGATGTTTGAATCTTTCTCATAAGTGGAAACAAACTAGATATTAGAAGTCAAAGGGGGCGGGGGGGGCTGAGTAGAAGAGAAGATGTGGAGGAGAGTGGTATTGGGGGATCATACACAGGGAGAGTTGGAAAAAGAGAAGGGATACTGGGGTAGTAATCTCTAGGACATGCCAGAGACCTGAGATGGGAGAGGCCCCAGAGTGCCTATGGGGTCAAATCTAGTTGAGACTCCTAGCAGTAGGGCATGTGGATACTGAAGTGGCCATATTTCCTGTAGCCAGGTAGAACTCCCAGTAGTGGGATAAGGACAGCAACCCACCTACAAAACATTTGTCCTCAAATATGTCCTGCTTACAAGATCTACAGGGACAAAGATAAAGCAGAGACTGAGGAATGGCCAACCATGACTGTCCCAAATTGGGGCATTTCATGGACAAGAACCAATCTCTGACACTGTTAATGAAACTCTGTTATACTTGTGGACAGAAACCTTGCATAACTGTCCTCTGAGAGGCTAAACCCTGAAGCAAATGGAGAGAGATGCAGAGATTCAAACTAGAACTTTAGGTAGAGCTCAGGGAGTCTTACTGGAAAGTTGAGAGACTGAGAGACCAGGAGAGGACAGGGACTCACTCCACAGGCAGACCAACAGTGTCAACTAACCTGGACTCTTGAAGACTCTCAGAGACTGAATCACAAACCAAACAGTGAGTACAGGTTGGACCCACGTTCCCTACATATGTATAGCAAATAAGCAGCTTGTTCTTCCAAAAACAGGAGCAGGGACTATCCTTTGAGCCTGTTGTCTACCTCCCCATAAATGAACTGCCCTGTCTGGCCTCAGTGGAAGAGGATGTGCCTAGTCCTATAGTGACTTGATGTGCTGGGGTGAGGAAGGGTGTTGAGGGGTGGGTTGGGATATCTAGTGGGGGATGGGCATGTAAGGAATGTAGGGTGTTAGTAGAGGTCAGGACACCAGATGGGAGCTTCCCCTTCTCAAAAAAGAAGAGGAAGATAGAATGGGAGAAGGACTTATTTGAGAGGATACTGGGAAGATAGGAAGGACTGATACTGGGGTGTAAAGTGAATAAATAAATAAAAAGAGCTTTTTGTTTCACAGGTAGAAAATATTTCCTCCTAGATTTTAGTTCTCTGGAAAAAATTCTCTCTTTTTTCACCATGAAATAATTTATAAAGTATATAACTTTGTGTATAGAAAGACTTTATTTCAACACAAAGCATCAGGAAGTTAATACACATAACTTTAAGTATTAAATTCACTTTAAGAAAAAAACTTCAGCTGTCAATATCAACTGTACAATTTTGTTATGTCACTTTTTGTCTTAGTTGTTTTATTCTGCTGTATAAGCTTTTTTTAAATTATTGAGATTTATTAATAATGGAATATAATACACTACTATATAAGTAATAATAAGTTATTAATATATATCCAAACAAATATATTTTTATTTTTAAACCTCAGTTCGTAAAAGTATATATGCATATAATTTTTATGTAAGTTAAATAGCATGACTTTTTTTTGGTCGGTATGGTTTAATTTATTTCGTTTTTATTATCTCTATTTTTTCTTTTATTGGATTTTTTAATTTACATTTCTAGTATTATGCCCTTTGCCAGTTTCTCATCCTCACCAGTATCTGTTGTCACCTGAGATTTCGATCTTAGCTATTCTGACTGGTATAAGTTGGAATCTGAGGGTTGTTTTGATTTGCATTTCCCTGATGATGAAGGATGTTGAACATTTCTTTGTGTACTTCTCAGCCATTCCATATTCCTAAGCTGAGAATTCTTTGTTTAGTTCTGTACCCAATTGGTTAATAGGGTTATTTGGCTCTTTGGAGTCTAACTTCTTGAGTTCTTTGTATATTTTGGATATTAGCCCTCTATCAGATGTAGGATTGGTAAAGACTTTCCCCAACTTGTTGTTTGCTGTATTGTCCGACTGACAGTGTCCTTTGTCTTAAAGAAGCTTTGCAGTTTTATGACGTTCGATTGTCGAATCTTGGTCTTAGAGCATAAACCTTTGGTGTTTTCTTCAGGAAATTTTCCCCAGTGCCCATGTGATCAAGACTCTTCCCCAATTTTTCTTCTATTAGTTTGAGTATATCTGATTTTATGTGGAGGTCCTTGATCCACTTGGACTTAAGCTTTGTACAGGGTGATAAGAATGGGTGAATTTGCATTCTTCTATGGGCTGATCTCCAATTGAACCAGCACCATTTGTTGAAAATGATACCTTATTTCCACTGGGTGGTTTTAACTCTTTTGTCAAAGTTCAAGTGATATAGTTGTAGGTTCATTTCTGGGTCTTCAATTCTATTCCACTGATCTATCTGCCTGTTTCTCTGCCAATACCATACACATTTTGATCCCTATTGCTCTGTAATACAGTTTAAGGTCAGGAATGGTATTCCCCCAGAAGTTCTTTTATTGTTGAGTATAGTTTTTGCACTCCAAGGTCTTTTGTTATTCTAAATGAATTTGCAAATTGATTTTTCTAACTCTATGAAGAATTGAGTTGGAGGGTTTATGGAGATTGCATTGAATCTGTAGATTGCTTTTGAAAAAATGGCCATTTTTACAATATTAATCCTGCCAATCCATGTGCATGGGAGGTTTTTCCATCTTCTGAAATCTTCTTGAATTTCTTTTTTCAGAGACTTGAAGTTCTTGTCATGCAGACCTTCCACTTGCTTGGTTAGAGACACACCAAGGTATTTTATGTTACCTAGGACTATTGTGAAGGGTGTCGTTTCCCTAATTTCTTTCTCATCCTGTTTATCCTTTGAGTAGAGGAAGGGTACTAATTTGTTTGAGTTGATTTTATACCCAGCCACTCTGCTGAAGTTGTTTATCAGGCTTAGTAGTTCTCTGGTGGAACTTTTGGGGTCACTTAAATATACCATCATATCATCAGCAAATAGTGGTATTTTGACTTCTTCATTTCAAATTTATATCCCTTTGACCTCCTTTAGTTGTCTGATTGCTTTGACTAGGACTTCAAGTATTGAATAAGTAGGGAGAGAGTGGCCAGCCTTGTCTAGTCCCTTATTTTAGTGGGATTCCTTCAAGTTTCTCTCCATTTAATTTAATGTTGGCTATTGGTTTGCTGTATATTGCTTTAACTATGTTTAGGTATGGGCTTTGACTTCCTGATCTTATCAAGACTTTTATCATGAATGGGTGTAGAACTTTGTGAAATGCTTTATCAGCATCTGAGGAAATGATCATGTTTTATTTTTATTGAGTTTGTTTATATAGTGGATTATGTTGATGGATTTCCATACATTGAACCATCCTTGTATCCCTGGAATAAAGCCTAGTTGATTAGGGTGGATGATCATTTTAATGTATTCTTGGATTTAGTTTGTGAGAATTTTATTGAATAATTTTGTGTCGATATTCATAAGGAAAATTGATCTAAAGTTCTCTTGGTTGTTGGGTTTTTGAGGGTTTAGGTCAAGCATAATTCTGGTTTCATAGAAGGAATTGAGCAGTGTTCCATCTGTTTCTATTTTGTGGAATAGTTTGGAAAGTGTTACTATGAGGTCTTCTATGAATGTCTGAACAAATTCTGCACTTAACCCATCTAGTCCTGGGCTCTTTATGCTCAGGAGTCTTCTAAAATCTGATTTATTTCTTTAAGAGTTATGGGGTTGTTCAGATGGTTTATCTGATCCTAATTTAACTTTGGTGCCTTGTATTTGTCTAGAAAATTGTCCATTTCCTCCAGATTTTCCAGTTTTGTAGAATATAGGCTTTTGTATGAGGATCTGATGATTTTTAAAATTTCCTCAGGTTCTTTTGATATGTTTCCCTTTTCATTTCTGATTTTATTAATTTGGACACACTCTCTGTGCCCTCTGGTTAGTCTGGCTATAAGGGTTTATCTATTTTCTTGATTTTCTCAAAGAACCAGCTCCTGGTTTTGTTGATGTTTCGTATAGTCCTTTATGTTTTTACTTGGTTGATTTCTGCCTGAGTTTGATTATTTCCTGATTCTACTCCTCCTGGGTGTATTTGCTTCTTTTTGTTCTAGAGCTTTTAGGTGTGCTGTCAAGCTGCTAGTGTATGCTCTCTCCTGTTTCTTTTTAGAGGCTCTTAAAGCTATGATTTTTCATCTTAGTACTACTTTCATTGTGTTCCATAAGTTTGGGTATGTTGTGCCTTCATTTTCATTAAATTCTAAAAAGTATATAATTCATTTCTTTATTTCTTCCTTGACCAAGTTATCATTGAGTAGAGCATTGTTCATCTTCCATGTACATGTGGGCTTTCTGTTGTCTTTGTTGTTATTGACAAGCCAGTCTTAGTGTGTGGTGATCTGATAGGATGCATGGGATTTTTTTTCTATCTTTCTGTATCTGTTGAGGCCTATTTTGTGAACAATCATATGGTCAATTTTGGAAAAGGTACCATGAGGTGCTGAGAAAAAGGTATATTCTTTTGTTTTAGGATGAAATGTTCTATAAATATCTGTTAAACCATTTGGTTCATAACTTCTGTTAGTTTCTTTATGTCTCTGTTTAAGTTCTGCTTGTGTGATATATTGAAATATGTTGAAATCTCCTACTATTATTGTGTTAGGTGCACTATATTCTTTGAGGTTTAGTAACAGTTCTTTTATGAATGGAGGAGCCCTTGCATTTGGAGCATAGATATATAGGAATGAGAGTTATTATGGGTGGATTTTTTCCTTTGATGAATATGAAGAAAAGAAAGTTCCTTACCTTTTTGGATAACTTTTGATTGAAAGTCAATTTTTTTTTATATTAGAATTGCTACTCCAGCTTGTTTCTTTGGAGTACTTGTTTGGAAATTTGTTTTCCAGGCTTTTACTCTGAGGTAGTGTCTGTCTTTGTCTCTGATGTTTGTTTACTGTATGCAGCAAAATGCTGGGTCCTCATTATGCATCCAGTCTGCTAGTCTATTTTATTGAGGAACTGAGTCATTGATATTGAGAAATATTAACAAACAGTGATTGTTTCTTCCTGCTATTTTTGTTGTTAGAGGTGGTATTATGCTTGTGTGTCTCTCTTTTTGGATTCTTTGCAAAGAGATTACTTTCTTTCTTTTTCTAGGGTGTGGTTTCCTCCCTTCTGTTGGAGTTTTCCATCTATTATCCTTTGTAGGGCTGGATTTGTAGAAAAACATTGTATAAATTTGGCTTGTCTTGGAATATCTTGATTTCTCCATCTATGTTAATTGAGAGTTTTGCTGGATATAGTAGCCTGGGCTGGCATTTGTATTCTCTTAGGGTCTGTATGATATCTGCTCAGGATCTTCTGGCTTTCATAGTCTCTGGTGGGAAGTCTAGTGTAATTCTTATAGATATGCCTTTATGTATTACTTGACATTTTCCCTTACTGCCTTTAATATTTTTTCTTTGTTTTGTGACTATAATGTGATGGGAGGAACTTCTTTTCTGTTTCAATATATTTGGATTCTGTAGGCTTCTTGCATGTTTATGGGCATCTCTTTCTTTGAGTTAGGGAAGTTTTCTTCCTTAATTTTGTTGAAGATATTTACTGACCTTTTAAGTTGGGAGTCTTTGCTCTCTTCTATACATATTATCCTTAGGTTTGCTCTTTTCATTGTGTTCTGGATTTCCTGTATGTTTTGGGCTAGGAGATTTTTGGGTTTTACATTATCTTTGCCAGTTGTGTCATATTTTCTATGGTATCTTCTGACCCTGAGAGTCTCTCTTCTATCTCTTGTATTCTGTTGGTGATGCTTGCATCTATGACTCCTGATCTCTTCCCTAGGTTTTTTATCTCCAGGGTTGTCTCCCTTTATGCTTTCTTTATTGTTTCTATTTCTATTTTTAAATCCTGGACAGTTTTGTTAAATTCTTTCACCTGTTTGGTTCTGTTTTCTTGTAATCCTTTAAGGGATTTTTGTGCTTCCTCTTTAAGGGTTTCTCCTTGTTTACCTGTATTGTCCTGTATTTCTTTAAGGGAGTTATTTATGTCTTTCTTAAAGTCCTCTATCATCATCATAAAATGTGATTTTAAATCTAAATTTTCTTTTCCAGTGTGTTTGGATATCCAGGATTGGCTTTGGTGGGAAAATTTGGCTCTGATGATGCCAAGTAGTTTTGGGTTCTGTTGCTTGGGTTCCTGTGCTTACCTCTTGCAATCAGATTGTCTCTGGTGTTAGCTTGTCTTGCTGTCTCTGACAGTGGCTTGACCTTCCTGTAGGCCTGTCTGTCAGCACTCCTGTAGACCTGTTTTCTTTCAGCCTTATCTGGGATCAGAGTGCTGATCCTGGGTTTGCGTGACCTGAAGATACCAGGCTGGTTGCTAGGTGCAGAAGAGTTGATTTTACCTCTGTTCTCAGATGTGTAGGTGCTCCTGGCAACTGGCTTTCAGCTCTTGGCACAGGCAGAAACCTGAAGAGTCCTGCCCCTGACTGCTCCTATGTGCGTCCCTGTGTCTGAGGCTACAGATGACACTAGGTCATTTCCTCTTGGGAGGAATGTGGGCAGAACGTAGTTCTCTCCTCTGGGTTCTCAGGAGTGTCCACACTTCTGAGGGTCCAGCTCTCCCCACCCACGTGATTTGGGTGCAGGGAGCTGTGGGACAGGTTCAGTTCAATTCAGGGTGCAGGGAGAAACCAGTAGGTTCCTGCTGCTGACTGTCCCTATATTCCTGTATCCAGAGGCCAGTATGCAGGTTCCTCTTGGGCCAGGAATGTGAGCAGAAGTGGACAGAAATGCTGGTCTCCCCTGAACTCTCAGGATTGTCTGCATTTCTGGGAGTTCAGCCCTCTCCCCCATTGGATTTGGGGGCAGGAAGCTGTGGGATCGGTTCAGTTCCAGAATTCTCTTAAATTTAACTTATCTCCATAATCCTCACTCTCAGTCCCAACATTAAAAAAACCAACACTTATATTCAGAAAGTCATCAGTAATAGTTGAATGAATTAACTGAACAGAATTGTGTCAAATAATGATGGAATGAAATTGCTTCTTCTTAAAGCTTACGATTAATTAAAATAAAATTCAATGAAGAAATGTATTGAGATGGATTGTACAGAGCAATTACTGAAAAAGTATTTCTCTACTCCGGTCTTGCATGTAAACTAGAACTGTGTTTATGTATGTGCCAAAATACATTGCTACCACCCAAACCTCTTTTCTGCCCGATGGCAGTTAAAAGATCTAGTATTGAAGCAGGTCCAATTATTATATTCTTTTACTATGGGTAATATTAATTAGCTACTTCACACATATGTTACCATAGACACTGACCTTTAGAAACTTGCAAGAAATAGTCAAGTTTGCTTAGTTTCAAACAGAAGCCATTATAATTTTCACTTCAAGATCATTATTCACCTCCCAGACACAGATCACATGGAGATAATATAAAGTTAGGGGCCACGAAGGGCCTTCTTTAGCTCTCACTTTATTTACTACAAATTATAGACAGTGGTGGTACTTACAACACAGATGTTTCTAAGAACCAATTGTATTATGTATAAGGTATTATAAGGTATTTAGAATGATACACATGAATCATAATTAGAAGCCACTGAAGTAAGTGTTTATTAGACTGTATTCTCTCTACCATTACTCTTTTTATCTTACATAGTTCTGCATTTCAAAAAAAATCAAAATGTATTGATTGTCCATATTATATGTGCCATTCATTGACCTTTACTTATTTTGGAAAATGCATAGAGAATAAATTTAACTAGTTACCTCCATAATACCTAGAGATGCACATGAAAATCTGTCTGTATTTAATTTGGAAACAGAATAGCAATCAATATATCCAAGAAACCAGTGAAGAAATTTAGTTTTGCACATACTAAGGGCTTCATAAAGGTTGCTGTAATCAGGAAGAAAATTTGTGGATTATTGCTTTCCATTTCTTGAGTAAGAGAGCTGAATTGTATAGAAAAGGACTCTGTTGAAATGCAATGGGTGACTAAACAGATTACAGTCAATTAAAAATTAGGATGTGGAAAAATTCAACATGGTCAAACTGAAAATTATAGAAATATCATGAACGTATCAAGGGACAAAAGAATAATGAAAACAGTTGATGAATAAGATGCATCCCACTCAAAGAAGGACTCTAGAGGCAACAACTGAGAAAAAATCCAGGGCCAAAGTTAGATTTTTATTGCCTAGGCAAGGGGATTAGGTTTCATTCTATGATAAAGGCAATGCCGTTAGTTCTGTGATGATATAGTCTGATGTGTGAAAGTTTATCATAAGCATTGTATATGAACATTACTACACGCTTGAATCTAATACCTAAAATAATGTTATCATGAGTAAAACAGTCTAGTGGTGGATAATAGAATCTACAAGGGAGGTGAGATAAAGGAGGGTGCAGGTTACATGCTACATGTTATGCCTGTATCAAGAATGATAAACCCAGAGATTACATTGTACAAGCAAAGGGAAGCTACAGGATCCTGGTATGATGACTGAGATCATCCAACAGAGGAAAAAAAGAATGAAGCATGGATCCAAAGGAATTAGTTCTTCTGATTACTGAATGTCCCTAAAGAAAATAGAACATATCCTATGCTCCCACAGATGAAAATAGAACTCATCAGACCTTTATTGTAGTACAACATAGCTGCCATTGAACAAACATGGGATGTACCTAGGATCAGGTGACAGTGACTGATATTTAAGTGTGGCAGGCTGAGGATGGAGGGTGAGAGGAAATGTGATGAGATGATGACAACAGCTTCAACTGCACCGTATCTACTTCTAACAATATTACCATATTCTCAGCTTGCTCTACTGATCCACAAGGGGAAGAAATCACTGTTACAAATTATTAGCCCAGAGGAAACAAATAAAAACAAACCTCAGCTTATTTTCCCTTTCATAAAGAAATGACCAAACAGCCCCCCTATCTTCTGACCACCAGCTATACTCAGAAGCTCCTAACACATTTGCCTCTCTTGCTCCCTTAAAGAAAACAAAACTGAGAATAAATTCTTGAAGATCCCATTGAGACTAAGATATTGTTCATTTCTGATGGCTTAGTAAGCGTGGGATGTAGGTGGAATCGCGCCTGAAGCTAAGCTGTTTCAGTGCCCGGCTTATCAAAGTGAAATGTGGCGGATACAGCAATGACATGGATCTGTTGACCTCAGGGTCTGAAGTCCACTTTAGTGAAAGGCAATAGAGTGTGTGGAGTTGGTGGGAAGCACCATCCAAATTGATCTGTGGCCATAGAGCACAAGAACTAGCTTTCCCAGGAGCAAAAGCTGGTTCCCACAGCACCCGTATTCCTTTTGCATCACCTGCTCATAATACATAATATTAAGTGTGACATTCTCGAATGAAGCTAAGACAAGTAACCTACACTAGCTTCAGAACATTCATCTATCGCTTTAACTGTTCCTATATCCCCATTATTTTATTTCATTGATGTGTGAGGAACATCATGCAAGAATAATTACCACTGCTAGAGATTTGCCCTCCAATGTCCTCTGACTATAAACTATTTTATGTATCTAATTCAGTAAAACTGCCATCATTCTCCTCGTGAAGGATTATACTGTCAAATGGATTATTCTTACACATTTGCCAAAGTAGCATTTCATACAAACATCTATGTCTGTACCACGGATGCTGAAACTGCATGAAAATAAATAACTAGGAGTCGATAAATAACTGAAGGTGACAGGAAACATTAAGAGGCAAGTATCTCACACCGCACACACTCGTGCTATGCTCTACTGAGGGAGTGCGGCATGAGGTTATTATTCAAAAGTCATCAAAAAGCACTTTCATCAGTGTCATTTATCTCATTAATAACAAGTCACCAATCCCTTATACGATCATGGTCACCAACAGAGAACCTTCAAAAGCCATGTCTATTCTCCATAGCCACAGAGATCCAATGAATCCAGTTATAGACAATGATAAATTTAAAAATATTTGCATTCTCCTGGAATGCAAATAGTTCCTCAGTAATATTTAACTTCCCCTTTGTAGCAATTTATCTAGAATTAAAATATTCTTTTTTTCAGGAGTCTCCTTAAAACTTAAGAAAGAAGTGGAACTTACAAGGCTCTAGAAAATTTTTACAAGTCTCAGGATGTACTTGAAACTTACAAAATGTACCCTCCACCCCCTGAGCTTGCATAGCTGCTGGGGAAGAGACTCTCTGACAGGTTGAGCTATAAGCAAGGAATCCATCTGAGAATTTCAGAGATGAACTTTCCTAATTCATTAACCAGCCTATGGTGACCTTTCTGGTGATGCATCTGCGTTGAGTCTTCCATGCTCCTGAAACAAAACTGTCACCCACACCCCTGAAAGAAATCCCAATAAATTGATTCACCAAGTAGGAATTTGATATGATTATTATTTTGGTGTGTAGTACGTTTCCTATGTGGAGTACACAGACACTTCCTCATATCTCCCAAGGAAAAGCCACAGAGAGGCTTCTAAGTAATGACACATGCCCCTTTTTCAAGCCTTCTGCCATACCCTAAGTAGGAGTGAAATTATCTTTAGACTATTAACAATCTTTTACTAAGATAACATGATTTACAAAAGAATATATTAAACCTAGCACCAGGAAAATTGTACCGAATACAAAATTAGAAACATCTGAAATTAAACCTTTATGTACCACATATAATCTCTTCTATTTCTAATTTTTATTTGATAATTTCATGTCTGAACAGCATGTACATTAAACTCACCAGCTCCTTTCAGACACTACCTCTGTATCTCACTTCCAATTTCATTACTAATTCTTATTATTTTTTTAAAAAAACACATTGAGTCCAACTGTTGCATGGAAATAGTGCAGAGACAACTAACCCTGGGCCACATCACTGAAAATAACTGACTCTTTCCCAGTTCCCATACGCTGCCATTAGCTCCACAATTCCTCAGTTAGGGACAGAAACACTTAAGCCCTTTCTACAGGAATACTGAAGCATTGGCTTTTGTACATATTGATTTTGTACATATATTATGCAGGCCACAACATTTGATTAAATTTATAAGTCCAGTGGCCTTGTCATATCCATATAACATTAACTATCTTGTATCAGTCTTCATTGACCTCTGGCTCTTACAGCCTTTCTTCCCCCATTTCTGGGATGTTCTCTGACCTTATTGGAGAATGAATACGATACCAATGTCTCACTTTTCACAATCACTTGTTCTCTGTACTTTTACCATTTGTGAAATCTATATTAACTGCCACCTACTGCATAAAGAAGCTTCCCTCATAAAGAATGAGAGTTGTGACTGGCAATGGACTTAAGAAAAAGTCTTTAGGAAGCAGTTTGATACTACATCTCTTAAGTGATCTTGTAGAAGTAGAATCTATAAATGCCTCAGCCCTGGGTTTTTGGGGGAGTGTAAGGAAGTCTACCATGAATACCCAGGCTCAGATAAAAGGAGAAAGGCATCAATGATCCCCAGGGAATTAGGAAAGAAAAGCAGGTAGCCTAACTACAGATCTATATCTCTCCATCCTGTCCACCATATTTGATCCCCCAGTCTCAACTCTAGCTCTGTAGCAGACCACCTGCTGTGACCTTCCCTTCCTGTTATTCCCATATCCATGGAATCTCCAATGCAGATCTTCTGTTCCAATGTTCTTCCCTGCTTCCTCCTGTTATTCCAGCTTCCAAATCTAGCAGGCATTCCCTGGGAATCTATCAGGCAAAGGTTCGAGAAACAAGTCAAAAGAGCAGGCAGCAAGCTTCATATCTTCAATCCTCCTTATCTCTTCCATATGAAATCCCCAATTCCATCCCCAGCTCTATAAAACACTGCATGTTGTGGCCTCTCCTCATTTTCTGAACCCATTCTTAGTAACTAAGCAGGAAATGTTGAACTATATAAAAAGTCCAAGCCAAATAGTAATATGAATGGAAAGAGGAAAAAAAGGGCAGGTAAAGACACATAAAATATTTTAAAACACTCATAGAAGAAAATTTCCCTAACCAAAAGAAGTCCTTTGTAAGGATCAAAGAAGTATATGGAGTACAAAAGAGACCATCAAAAACAGATGTTCACAACTGAACATAACAATCAAAATACTAAACATACAGGACAAAAAGAATCTTAAAAGCTTCAAGAAAAAAAAGTAACATATAAAGGCACACCTATTAAAATTACTTCTGACTTCTCAGTAGAGACACTAAAAGCAAAAAGGGCTTGGACCCTTCTGTTCAATAGACACTGAGTCCACAGATTTAATCCAATACACAGAAAAACATCTAAATTGCAATCTCAATTGCAATAAATGAGGAAAATAGCATGTTTGATGATGAACCAAGTTTAAGCAATCTCTGTCTAAATTTAGCCCAACAGAACACCCTACCAAAAAACCCTCCATCTAAAATAGGTTAACTGTACTCAATAAAACACAGGGAATCAATAATCCCATACCAGAAAACCAAAATCCCACACTCCTCCTTCTCCCTCCCCCTCTCCCTCCCCCTCTCCCTCTCCCTCCCTCCCTCCCTCCCTCTCCCCTTCCACCCCTTCTCTCTCTGACACACACACACACACACACACACACATATTTCTCTGCACCTCATTTAACTATCTCCAAATCTGACAACATAAACATGCAGAAAGCAAATCTCAACAGGCACAAAAACTGAAATAAAACCCTGCATCCTAACAAAGTACCACAGATGAAAGCTGGCTACCGATAAAAGAAGAAAAACAAAAGGAAAACAAACCAGAAAGCTTACAAACTCCTAGAAATCAAGCAACTCATTGAAAAATAGGGGATTACAAAATTAATAAATCAATTAAAGACTTTCTAGAATTAAATTAAAATGAATATACATGTTTATCAATTGGTAGAATTAATGTAGTTAAAGTGACTATCCTACCAAAAGCAATAGATTCAATGAAAACACCATGAAAATTTCAACTGAAATCTTGCCAGATCTTGAAAGAACAGTTTTATATGGAAAGACACAAAACCCAGGTAACTAAAACAATCCTGAATAATAAAAGAACTGAACTGTTGGAGATATGATTCTACACTCAGAATTGTTCTACAGAGCTGTAGTAGTAAAACTGGCATGATGCTAGTCAAACTGAATGGATGCAACAGAGGAATGCATACAGATCCATATTTACCACTCTGCACAAGATGCAACTCCACATGGATTGAGTTATAAAACGAGATGCACTGAATCTGATAGAAGAGAAAGTAGGAAATAGCCCTGAACTCATTGGCATTGGAATAGAATTTCTGAGCAGAACACCATTAGCATTGGCATTAAAATCAACAATCAATAAATGTAACCTCAAAAAACTGAAAAGCTTCTGTGAGAAAAAGGACAATCTCATTTAGACAAAATTGCAGCCTACAGCATGGAAAAAGATTTATTTGCCCACCATAAAATCAAAAGAGAGACAATAACTAAAATATATAAAGAACTCAAAAGGTAGACATCATGAAAACAAATAACCCAATTAATAATGGGGTACAGATCTAAGTACAATTCTCAAAAGAAGAATCTCAATGGCTGAGAAACACTTAAATGTTCAAAATTCATAGTCATCTTGGAAATGAACATCAGACTACTTTGAGATTTTATGTTTAATCCATCAGATTGGCTAAGACCAATAAAACAAATGAACACTCATACTGGCAACGATGAAGAATACGTGGACATTCATTCCTTGTTAGTATACGTGGAAAGTTGTACAGCCACTATGGAAATCAGTGTGACAGACCCTTAAATAACCATCTATACCATTCACATACACAAGGGATGCTTTATCATAACAGAGAGATATTTCCTCAACCATGTTCATTACTGATATATTTATAGTATCCAGAACCTGGAAACAACATAGATGTCCCTCAAGAGACGAATGGAAAGTAAGCAAAGGTTCTAAATCAATAAGTTTGAGATATATGTACTCCCAGAGACTGGAGAAGTGTGCACAAGACCTGCATAGGTTTATACCAGGTGGCAGATCCTAGAGCTGAAAAGAAGTGGACACATGGTGTCATCTCTTACCCAGAATCAATTCCCAATTGATAACTACATGCAAATAAGTCTAGTTTTCTCCAAGAGTGTCCCACTGTGCAAGCAAACTACTCTCAATGGTGGCTTGTATGTCCGGCACTAGGTGGACAACAGAAAACATGGCATCATAGGAGATTTCTTTTCTCATAATGTCATGTCAAGTTTTTTTAAATTTTATCCTATTTTTTAATTTTTATTTTATAATGTGTATGTTCCCTTGGTTTTCATGCCCTACAGATAGATCCTTTGTGTATATACTATGTCTGCCAGTTTAGTGTTTTATGAGATTATGAGTGTGTGAACTAATACGTCTCTGCATTTATGCCTGTTTTATGTGCATTTTCTTGGGTTCTTTTTCGTCTGTTGGTCTGCCTTCTCTGATTTTGATGTAATAGCTTTTGCCTTATCTTAGTATATTTTATTTTGTTGTGTTTTAAAGATGAATAAAAGAAGGAATGAAGGAATGAATACCTAGCCAACAGAATAAAGGTTAACTGTTGTTTATACCTGCTGGATGAAAGAAAACCAGTTTCCATTAATGGAGTGGCATTAGGTATAGCGAACACCACAAGGCAGGCAACTTGTTTAAGAGTTGTCCAACAGACCCCACAGTTTTACTTTGGGGTGTGTGTGTGTGTGTGTGTGTGTGTGTGTGTGTGTGTGTGTGTGTGTTTGTGTGTGTGTGTGTGTGTGTGTGTGTGTGTGTGTGTGTGTGTGTTGGGGTATTGTTTTATTTTGTTTTCTTTGGATTTGGAGATTTGTTTTGGTATTAGGTTTTCGTTTTTTGAAATAAAACTTAAATTTGTCTTGGGTAAGGATACAGAGAATCTACAAGGACTTTGGGAAGGAGAAAAATATGATGAAAATATTTTCAAATTTAAATCTTGTTTTAAGTAATAAAAATACTTTGAATCTTGAAGTTTAACATCAAATTTTTGGAGTGGTGTGCATGTTTTCCCATGTTTTTTTTTTCACCCAGCTTTTGTGTTAGCTCACGGTTTGTTTGTCAGGTGACTTCTTCCTGTATCTCTGACCATAACCCTCTATGTCAACCATGCTGTGTTCTAGGTACAAGTGTTCAATAGTTTCTAGCATGTTAGCATAGCATTAAATAGTTTGATTCATCTTGTCAGATTTTCCCTTTCAAAAATTTGTTCACAATTGAACAGAATCTTTCAATTCCTTACTTAAAGTTTCACCAGGATAAGAGTATATTTTCTTGACTCTTTTGACACCTTATTGCCACAGCAAATTAAATCTTTGCTAATTACCAGTGAGGGGAAGCAGCCTAACAGCAAATCATCAATTTGAACTCCTGTGTTCCATACCTGTTTTACTGAAAATAGAAGAATGTTACCATTTTCCTTTTTTTATCTGAACCACAGCACAGTCAGAATGTTAGCTTTTGATTACACAATTGTAGATAAAACTGTTAAGTAACTAGAAAACATTTCTGATTACCTCCCCTGTTTCTTTTTCTTGTATATCAAGGAGATTTGTAGGAACTATTTTTAATACTATATAGAAATTTTTTTTCATGTAGAACAATTCCAGACATATAAAATGAAAAAAATTAACCTGGAAATACATGGGAGGATATTATTGGTTTATTTATTTTAATGTAATTTAATTGTGTATGTGTGTAGGTTTGGGGGTACAATGTCAGAATATTCAGGTACATGCACAGGGAGATGTGTAGGAACTGGATTTATGGTTCCTAAAATCTAGCAATTGAACTAAAAGTATCAGGCTTATGTGGCAAGTGCTTTTACCTGCTGAGCCATCATCCCAAACCAGGTACTTTTTAATTTCATTCTGCCACTTATTTTTAAATTGAGCATGGCTTTCAGACTTATAACTGGCCTCTTTCCAAATCTGATATTAAAATAGATTTGAAAATTGGTCAGTATCTCACACTTCTCCCACACAATTATCTTTCAATTTGTTACTTCAAATTCGTGACAATACCAAAATAAATTTAAAATATGCATTTTGGTTTGGAAAACAGTAATTTTTTGGTGAAAGTACCAGAAAAGGAATATGTTAAAGAATTTCAAGTTATCTGAGTTGAGAACCATCAACATAAGTAAGCAAAAATGTTTATATTAACAATAATATTGAAAAGCATGGCTTTATATGAGAAAACTAACATTTCCCTAAGCTGTGCTATGTGATTTGAATGAGTTCTGACAGTTCTTGTGATGGGTAGTGTGTCTGAACCACTCAAAACATAACAAATATAAAATTGAGGTGAAACTTATTATAGGTCTATTATTTGTATGTAGTACAATTTTGTAGTTTTACAAATGTGTAAATTTTAACACAAAGTCCCAAGATGGCTACTAGAGAACAATGATGTCTTTCACAAAACAAAAAATATGAATTTAGTGTAGCTAATCCTGACTGGAATGCCCGGATTTTGGTTGCTGCAGATTTGAAATGTATATTAGTCAGAAATCTGTATCACCCTTTCCTAGCAGGTCCTGCCTGTGTCCTAACCAATGGATACACTCTAGCTCCTCACATGACATAGGTCATTACCCAAAGGAGAATTTCCTCTACCAAATCCTCCATCAGAATCAGACAACCTCATACTTACCCCTGCATAATGTAAGTCCCATTGAAGAAGACTATTTACTTGAAGAAAACTATCAACGTTGAAATTCTTCATGCTGCACTCTTCTTGCACTCTACAATTGACGGACCATGTTATAGGTACTGATGCCATCATTCAACCGTGAAGTCAGAGTCACCTGTTCAATATGGTAGACAGTACTGGAAATCCTTCTCAGTACTAGAGAAAGCCCTTCACAGCTGCAAGTTAATTGTCACATTAACTGCCACAGTCAGAATAAAAAACCAGTGAAGCCTAAAGTATTGTAGGGTATCCCTTTGAACTCATCTGTGAGTTTGGAGATTGAATAGTTTATCTTAATTTCATTGAACTTATTGAGAAATAAGTCCTATCACAATGAGGGCATTTTTTTTTCTGGGAAGGTGCCCATTAGAAGCTTCACTGATTCCCTTGGCTTGAATACTCTACCATGGTTTGCCAGAAAGTCTGCACTCTTATGGTTATAATGCTCTTATGCATCTACATTTCACATCGGAATGCAAATGACTGAATGCTGTGTAGCTAGAACCTAACTCATTCCCACTACTGATTCAGACACATGCTAACCCCTATTAGACTAGTGGAAGCATTCATTTAATAGGATGCTATAAAAATACATCCATTTATTTCCTTCAGTTTTATATTTCTTAATTTTCTTTGCTAGAACTATGCTTCTGTTCATAGACTTTTTAAAAAATCATATTTCAATTATGTTTAACAGAATAATAATTTAACAATGATAATTTGACATATACATAGATGATGGTATATTGGTCATATTCACCAGAACTCCCCTTCTCTTCCTTCATCCCCTTCATTCTGGCCTCCACCCAAATATTCCCTATTTCATCTGCATTTGCTTGAATCTGGACCTTTGTCTGAATGAAGGTGCAACATTTTGCCTTTCTTCCTCTTACACCATCTCTTGTTTCCTAATTCCATTAGAAAAGATTTTCTCTACAAGTCCTCCACTCTATTGCATTCATACAAATTAAATTTATCTCCACATAGAAATTTAAATATAGATTCCCCATGCGAGAAAAGTATAACATTTATTTTCCCGAGTCTGCCTTGTTTAACTAAAGTGATAGCTCCAGTTCCGTCCAATATCCTGTATGAAATAATTATAGCTGAATTAAAAACTCCATTGTGTAACATTGTAACGTGTATGTCACATGTTCTTGGGGATCTAGGCTGTTTTCATATATTTCATATTGTGAATAATTAACAAACCTGCATGTACAGGTATCTCTGTGGAATGTTGCTTAGATTCCTTCTGTTATATAACTAAGAGTATTATAGACAGATTGTATAGTGTCTCTATTTTCAGAATTTTGTAGAACTACCAGATATTTTTGTTCCATCTTTCTTAACTTGGGTATTTCCTATTTACATTTTGATTGTTATTCCCCTTCCCAGTTTCCAGACCAACATCCCCCAGCCCCTGCCCCTCCCCTTCTATATGGGCTTCCCATCCCCATCCTCCTCCCATTACCACCCTCACCCCAACAATCACGTTCACTGGGGGTTCAGTCTTGGCAGGACCAAGTGCTTCCCCTTCCACTGGTGCTCTTACTAAGATATTCATTGCTACCTATGAGGTCAGAGTCCAGGGTGAGTCCATGTATAGTCTTTAGGTAGTGGCTTAGTCCCTGGAAGCTCTGGTTGGTTGGCATTGTTGTTCATATGGGGTCTCAAAACCCTTCAAGCTCTTCCAGTTCTTTCTCTGATTCCTTCAACGGGGGTCCCATTCTCAGTTCAGTGGTTTGCTGCTGGCATTCGCCTATGTATTTGCTGTATTCTGGCTGTGTCTCTCAGGAGAGATCTACATCCAGTTTCTGTTGGCCTGCACTTCTTTGCTTTATCCATCTTATCTAGTATATATGGGCCACATGTGGGTCAGGCTCTGAATGTGAGTTCCTTCTGTCTCTGTTCTAAACTTTGCCTCCCTATTCCCTCCCAAGGGTATTCTTGTTCCCCTTTTAAAGAAGGAGTGAAGCATTCGCATTTTGATCATCCATCTTGAGTTTCATGTGTTCTGTACATCTAGGATAATTCAAGCATTTGGGCTAACATCCACTTATCAATGAGTGCATGCCATGTGATTTTTTCTGTGATTGAGTTATCTCACGCTGGATGATAATTACCAGTTCCATCCATTTGCCTATGAATTTCACAAAGTCATTGTTTTTGATAGCTGAGTAGTATTCCATTGTGTAGATGTACCACATTTTCTGTATCCATTCCTCTGTTGAAGGGCATCTGGGTTCTTTCCAGCTTCCGGCTATTATAAATAATGCAACTATGAACATAGTGGAGCATGTGTCTTTGTTATATGTTGGAGCATCATTTGGGTATGTGCCTAAGAGAGGTATAGCTGGGTCCTCAGGTAGTTCAATGTCCAATTTTCTGAGGAACCTCCAGACTGATATCCAGAATGGTTGTACCAGTCTGCAATCCCACCAACAATGGAGGAGTGTTCCTCTTTCTCCACATCCTCGCCAGCATCTGCTGTCACCTGAGTTTTTTTTTTTTTTTTTTTTGGTAAATAACTATTTTTTTTATTAACTTGAGTATTTCTTATATACATTTCAAGTGTTATTCCCTTTCCCGGTTTCCGGACAAACATCCCCCTCCTCCCTCCCCTTCCTTATGGGTGTTCCCCTCCCAACCCTCCCCCCATTGCCGCCCTCCCCCCATTGTCTAGTTCACTGGGGGTTCAGTCTTTGCAGGATCCAGGGCTTCCCCTTCCACTGGTGCTCTTACTAGGATATTCATTGCTACCTATGGGGTCAGAGTCCAGGGTCAGTCCATGTATAGTCTTTAGTCACCTGAGTTTTTGATCTTAGCCATTCTCACTGGTGTGAGGTGGAATCTCAGGGCTATTTTGATTTGCATTTCCCTTATGACTAAAGATGTTGAACATTTCTTTAGGTGCTTCTCACCCATTCAGCATTCCTCAGCTGTGAATTCTTTGTTTAGCTCTGGAACCCATTTTTAATAGGGTTATCTGTCTCCCTGCAGTCTAACTTCTTGAGTTCTTTGTATATTTTGGATATAAGCTCTCTATCAGTTGTAGGATTGGTAAAGATCTTTTCCCAATCTGTTGGTTGCTGTTTTGTCCTAACCACAGTGTCCTTTGCCTTACAGAAGCTTTGCAGTTTTATGAGATCCCATTTGTCAATTCTTGATCTTAGAGCATAAGCCATTGTTGTTTTGTTCAGGAAATTTTCTCCATTACCCATGTGTTCGAGATTCTTCCCTATTTTTTCTTCTATTAGTTTGAGTGTATCTGGTTTGATGTGGAGGTTCTTGATCCACTTGGACTTAAGCTTTGTACATGGTGATAAGAATGGATCCATTTGCATTCTACTACATGCTGACCTCCAGTTGAACCAGCACCATTTGCTGAAAATGCTATCTTTTTTCCATTGGCTCCTTTGTCAAAAGTCAAGTGACCATAGGTGTGTGGGTTTATTTCTGTGTCTTCAATTCTGTTCCATTGGTCTATCTGTCTGTCTCTGTACCAATACCATGCAGTTTTTGTCACTATTGCTCTGTAATATTGCTTGAGTTCAGGGATTGTGATTCCCCCGGAGGATGTTCTTTTATTGTTGAGGATAGTCTTAGCTATCCTTGTTTTTTTTGTTATTCCAGATGAATTAGCAAATTGTTCTGTCTAACTCTTTGAAGAATTGGATTGGTATTTTGATGGGGGTTGCGTTGAATCTGGAACTACCAGCTTTTAATTTTATTTTTCTCTAATATTTCTTCCTATCTGTCTGTCTGTCTGTCTCTGTCTCTCTGTCTCTGTCTCTCTGTCTCTGTCTTTCTGTCTCTGTCTCTGTCTCTGTCTCTCTCTCCGTGTGTGTGTGTGTGTGTGTATTTGTGTGTGTGTTTGTGTGTGTGTGTTTATTCAAAGTGTGTGTACCTGTGGGGTGCACATGCTCATCTGTGCACATATTTGTAGGGCAGACATTGACACTAAGTATCTTCTTCCTTCCTTCTTTCTCTGTCTTATTGTGGAGCATAATCTCTTACTGTGTCTAGAGCTCATTGATTTAACTCATCTGGCTGGCTAGTGAGCTTCACCAACTCCCCTGTCTCTTCTTGAGCCTGTAAGTAAAATAAAGAACCTCCACAACTGGCCTTTTGCAGGGGTGCAGGGATCCAAACCTAGGCTCTCGGTATTACCTGGCAAGTGATTTGCCAAGCCCATAAGTTTTATTATTGCTATTATTTTCATAGTGACTAAACTAGACATGTTTCTTTCATCAAGGTGCAAGTCAAAATACCATCAAGATATTTGTACATTCACAATTATTATTAGATTTTTCATAATAGCCAAACCCATCAACATAGGAGTAGATAAAGCAAATGTGATATATATATATATATATATATATATATATATATATATATATATATATAATGGAATTTCTCCATTCTCACCAGCATTGCCTACCCCTGTCACTCAGACTGGAGTGAGTTGCAATCTATCTATCTGTCTATCTATCTATCTATCTATCTATCTATCTATCTATCTATCTATCTATCTATCTATCTATGTATCTTTCTTTCTAAAGTCTTTTTTACAATTCAGATTTTATTCCCCTCCAGTTCCACATCCATTACCTCCTTCCCACCCTCAACATCCTCCTCCCATCTCCACAAGAATGTCCCTATCCCACCCACACCACCAGACCTCTAAACTGCCTGAGGCCTCTACTCTCTTTAGGGTTAGGTGCACCTTCTCTGACTGAACCCAAACCTGGGAGTCCTCTGCTTTATACGCGATGGAGGCTTTATCTCAACTGGTGTATGCTGCCTGTTTAGTGATCCAGTGTCTAAGATATCTCAGGGGTCCAGGTTAATTAAGACTGCTGGTCCTCCTACAGAGTTGGTCCTCAGTTTCCTCCAGCTTTTCCTTAATTCAACCAGAGGGTTCAGCAGCTTCTGGGTGGGTGCACATATCTGCATCTGACTTTTTCAGCTGCTTGTTGGGTCTTTTGGAGAGCTGTCATGGTAGGTCCCTTTTTGTGAATGCCCCATAGCTTCAGTAATGGTGTCAGGTCTTGGGCCTCTCCTTGAGCTGGAACCCACTTTGGGCCTGTTGCTGGGTCTGTTGTTCTTTTCCTCAAGCTCCATTCCATCCCTACATTTCTTTCAGACAGGAAGAATTTTGGGTCAGAGCTTTGGCTGTGGGATAGTAACCCTATCCCTCACTTGATGCCCTTTCTTTCTGCTGGAGGTGGATTCAATAAGTTCTCTCTCCCCACTGTAGGGCCTTTGTTCTAGGGTCTCCCCCTTTGAAGTCCTAAGAGTCTCTCACTTCCCAGGTCTATGGCACATTCTAAGAGTCTTCCCAACCTCCTTCCTCCCAAGGCCGCCTGTTTCTATTCTTTCTGCTGGCATGCAGGGCTTCAGTCCTTTTCCCCCAACCAATACCAGATCATGTTCCCTTCTCCCCCGACCCCCATCTGCTTTCCCTCCCCTATTCTTCCCTCCCTTTCCCCCTTGTGGTTGTGTTCTTCTCCCTCCCAAGTGGAACCCAGGCATCCTCATTTGGGTCCTTCAACTTGTTGAACTTTTGGAGTTCTGTGGACGGTATCTTGGGTGGTCTGGTTTTTTTTTTATTATTGGCTAATATCCACTTATTAGTGAGAACATACCATCATGCATGTCCTTTTGGGACTGTTATCTCACTCAGGATGACATTTTCTAGTTCCATCCATTTGCCCGCAAAACTCAGGATATCATCATTCTTAATAGCTAAGTAGTATTCCATGGTGTTGTCTCCTGAGGTTTTGATCTTAGCCATTCTGACTAGTATAAGGTGGAATATCGGTGTTATTTAGATTTACATTTCTCTGATCACTAAGGACTTTGAACATTACTTTAAGTGCTTCTCAACCATTTGAGATTCCTCTACTGTGAATTCTCGGTTTAGTTCTATACCCCATTTTTTGATTGGCCTTTTTGATGTTTTGGTAGTAAGCTTCTTGAGTTCTTTATATATTTTGGATATCAACTCTCTATGAGATGTGGGGTTAGTGAAGATTTTTTTCCCAGTTTGTAGGAGGCCAATGTGTCTTATTGACTATGTTCTTTGCCTTACAAAAGCTTTCCAGTTTCATAAGGTCCCATTTATCAATTCTTGATCTTAAGCCATTGGAGTTCTGTTCAGGAAATTTCCCCGTTCCAATGAGTTCAAGGTTCTTTCTCACTTTCTTTTCTATTAGACTCATTGTATCTGGTTTTATGTTGAGGTCCTTGATCCACTTAGCTTTGTGCATGGTGACAAATATGGGTTCATTTTCATTTTTCAACTTACAGACATCCAGTTAGAACAGCACTATTTATTGAAGATGCTTTCTTTTTTTCCATTGTAAATTTTTGGGGTTTTTTGTCAAAGATCAAGCGTGCATAAATGTATGGTTTTATTTCTGAGTCTTCAATTCTATTCTATTGATCAACCTTTCGGTCTCTGTACCAATGTCATGCAGTTTTTATCATTATTGCTCTGTAGTAGAGCTTGAGGTTAATCTTAATCTTAATGTAGTCTTAGCTTTTACCTGATTAGATATTATTTTGACAATATTAGACATTATTATTTCCACTTTGTATTACTTCTTTTGTGACTAGCATTGGTCCACAACCTGCTTACCATTCAGATATTCTGTTTCATTTTCTTATCACTTTAATTTTTGTTTTTAAAAAGATATTCTAATTATTATTCCCCTTTCTAGAGGGTGATCAGCAAATATTCTGTATCCATTTTGAAGGCTTCATTCTGCTGATTGTATGTCTTCATCTACAAAGGATTTTTTTTGTTCCATGGAAACCCACATGCCAACATTGCTGTGGCTTCCTGAGCCATAGAACCCTTTAAGGAAGTCCCTACAGAAGACTTTTTATTTTATTTTATTTTCATTCCAACTGTTGCCAACATTTCTCCCCACTCCCAGAGTTCTTTACCCTGTATCCCAGTCCCTTTTGACTCTGAGACAGTTCATCCCCCATTCCTAGCACCCCCTTTCCCTGGGGTCTCAAGTCTCTACAGGGTTAGGCACATCCTTTCCCAACGAGGCCAGACAAGGAAGTTCTCTGCTATGTGTGTTCAGGGTCCACAGATCAGCCCATATAAGCTCTTTCATTGGTGGTTTGGTCTCTGGAAGCTGCCAGGTATCAAGGTTAGTTGACACTGTTGGTTTTCCTATGGGGTTGCCATTCTCTTCAGCTCCTTACCCTAACTCTTCTATAGGTGTTACTGACCTCAGTTCAATCATTATCTCTCTGTGCATCTGTCTCAGTCAGCTTCTGGTAGAAACTCACAGGGCACAGCCATTCTAAGCTCCTCTCTGCAAACACAACATGGCATCAGTAATTGTGTCAGGATTTGGTGCCCAACCATGGGGTAGATGTCATACACTGGATGTCCTTTCCTTCAGACTCTGCTCCATTTTTGTCCCTGCATTTCCTTTAGAAAGGACCAATTCTGGGTTAATTTTTTTGAAAATGAGGGATACCCCCTTCTCTCCACTGGGGACACTATATTTCTTCTGGATGTCTCTTCAAGTTTCATTTCCACATAGTTGGTAATTTCTGCTAAAGTCATCCCCATTGAGTCCTGGGAGACCCGTGATCTCTGAGACTTTCTAGAGGTTCCCCCTCTCCATTCCCCTACAGCTGCATATTTCCATTCATTCTGCTGGCCCTCTGGCTTTCTCTCCTAACCACCCCCCCCCCAATATACCTGATTCTGTCTCCTCTTTTCCCCTCTCCTACTTACCTCTCCCTTCCTCTGTCTCCTGTGATTATTTTGTTCCTCCTTCTAAGAGGGATTGAAGCGTCCTCACTGGGGCCATCCTTGTCATTAAACATCATACAGTCTGTAAATTTTTTCATGTGTGTTCTGTACATTTTGGCTAGTATCAACTTATCAGTGAGTGAAACCATTATGTCACTTTGCCTCTAGGTTAACTTGCTTAAGCTGATATTTTCTAGTTTTTAGTAGTTAAATAGTATTTCATTATATAAATGAACCATGTTTACTGTATCCATTTCTTGGTTGAAGGACATCTGGATTACTTCCACCTTCTAGATATTTCAAATAAGGCTGCTATGAACATAGTGGGGTGTATGTCCTTCTGGTATAGTGGAGCATCTTTGGGGCGAACAGGAGTGGTATACTTGGGTCTTCAGGTAGAATTATTTCCAATTTTCTGAGGAAACACCAAATTGATTCTGAGAGTTTACAATCCTACCAGCAATAGAGGAGTGCTCCTCTTTCACTATATCCAATAGCTAAAGTTAGACTCCAATAAAATAATTGGCCCAAATGAAGAATAGGGTTATTCTTCAGAGCTAAATTTTCAACATAGAAATCTTGAGTGGCTAAAATTATTTTTAAAAAAATGTTCAACATCCTTAGTCATAAGAGGAATGCAATTCAAAAAAGACCCTGAAATTCCACCTTATATCAGTCAGAATGACTGAGATCAAATAAATCAATTAACTTAGGTCTTCGATTTTGTTTAAAGTGACTTTTGCTTAGCATATACAAGGACACCCAGTGTTCCAGAACCATTTGTTGAAAATGCTGCCTCTTCTCTAGTATAAGATTTTTAATACTCTTGCTATAGCTGTGTAGTTGTGTTTATAAATCATCTATTTCCTTTAATTGAGTTAAATGGCTCTTGTATTCAGATATCGCACTATTTTTTTCTTACTCCGATTGTATGGTATAATTCAAAACTGGAATTTTTTGCTTTAGCTATTAAAGGTGTTTTGTTTTCCCACACAATTTTTATAATTGTTTTTATCATTATGTCATTGGAATTTTGAAATGATTCTGTTAAAAAGGCATAAATTATTTTATGAGTTTTAACAGTTATTTTTGCTATGTTAAGTGCTAATCCACGGGCATGAGAAGTCATATAATATTCTAGAGTATTTGTCAATTTCTTTATTTAGTATTTTAAACTTGTCACTGTAGATGAATATTTTGCCTTCTGGGTTATTTTTATCCACAGATGTATGTGTTTGCTGTTTGTTTATTTTGGATCTATAGTGAATGGAATTTTTCTTGATTCTTTCTCAGCTGATTTGTTAGTGTCAAAAGAAAGCTACTGATCCTATTATTAGTTTATGCTTTCATTTATTGCATCCAAACTTCAGTTCTGCCTTCCTCCTTTTCTCCCAGACCCATCCCAACCCCCCATTCTTACTTTTCAGAAACCAGCAAGCCTCCTAAGGATATCAACCAAACATCACATATCACACTAAACACCTCTCCTCATATTAAGGTTGGACTAGACAACCGAGTAAGCGAACAATGGTCTCAAAAGCAGACAAAAGCATCAGAAATATCCCCTGCTCCCTCTGCTATGAATTTCACGAAAAGGCTAAGCTTCACAACTATAGCATATATGCAGAATGCATAGGTTAGACCACTGAAGATTCTTATATTATTGGTTTGGTCTCGGTGAGCCACTGTGAGTCCATGTTTGTTGAGTCCATTTCATCCTACTAGTAGGACAGATTGTAAGGTGAAGTTTTTATAGTTGGGTTGTTATTTCAGTTCTTCACTAGAAGTCTTGATTTGATATAGAAGACAGATAATTTGAAACAGCTTTATTCATAATAGCCATAAACTAGATACAACCTAGATGTCTCCCAACTGAAAAACAGATAAAGAAAATGTGTTACATGTATAGAATGCAGTATTACCCAGCTTTTCAAAACAATGAAATCATGAAATTTGTAGGCAAGTAGATGGGGAATAGAAAACTTTCTGGGAGTGAGATAACACAGACACAGAAAGACATGCTCTGTACTCACTTACAAGTGGATGGTAACTGTAAAGGATAATCATGCTACAATCCAGGGACTCAGAGAGGCTAAGCAACAAGAATGGCTCAATGGGGATGAATGGATCTCCCTGGAATGGGGAAATAGAATAGATAATGTGTGTGAACTGGGGGAAGATAGAGACAGAGCAGGGACATCAAGTGAGGGGAAGAGAGAGGAAGAGAATACAGGAATTGGGGAGTAACTCAGGGGAAGGAATGGAAATCCCCAAGAATCTTTAAGGGAGACCCTAGCTAAGACTCCTAGTAAATTTTTATACTCGTATTGATTTTTATACTGATTTTGTATCCTATTGCATTGTTGGGAGTCATTATAATATCAAAATGTTTTCTGGTGGAATACTTAGGGCCTTTTAAGTAAAGATCATGTCATCTGCAGATAGTAATAATTTCTTGTCCAACTTTCCTTGTTGTATCTCTGTTATTTATTTGCTGCTAGAATAAAAACATCGAGACAATACTGAATGGGTAAAATGGACATGGTGACATCTTCCTTAACCTTACAGGAATCCTTCCACATTTAATATATGCTTGGATGTGGACTTTTCATATATAGTGTTTAATATGTTAAGATATATTCTCTCTATTCCCTGTTTTTAGCAACGTTTATAATGAAAGAATATTGAACTTTGTCAAAGATCTTTTGCAATAATCATGTGATTTTTTTGTCTATTATATTAATATGTCATACCAAATATTGTTTTGTGCATGTTGAACTATATTTACAGAGCTAGAATAAAAGTAATTTGCACCAATTTTTTCCCAGATCTCCTGAACTGGTTCCAAGTCAAACAAAATGGAAGTTGATATATTACCAAATTCATTAACCATAACTTTAAAATTCATTTTAACTCCAAAGATGATTAAATATGCATATAGCAGTATTTTAAATATTAATTTATTCATTAAAATAGAGATGCTTATGTAATTGTTATTAAATGATATTTTAGTATGTCAACCCATTGCTCACAAAATTTTTCTCAGGATTTCTGTGTATCTTAAGAACATGCTTGGAATTCAGGACATTGGTCAAAGTTTACATTTCATTTATTATATTGTAGTTGCAAACATGCACAATATTCCTAGAGAATGTCAGAAAACAACCTCCAGGAGTTAGTTCTTAGTATCCAGCAGATGAGGCCTAGAGGTTATCAGGTTACTAAACAATATTAAAATTCTTCCTGTACAATATTTCCAGAGAAACAATTCTAACTTTCCTATCTGCTACTCCTAAAAGTATTTGAGTAACAGGAAGAGTGTACTTCACTATGCCTAGTGAACATTCCTTGTGTCAATGAGGCAGGAGCACAGCCTTCCTGGTGACATTTGCTTTTTGATGTCTTTGTGTATGCACAAAAGAAATCCCCTTGTAAAAGCTTCTTTTTTGCTCTTGGTAAAAATAAACCTTGAGATGTTATAGCTGTCGTGCCATGCATTGGGGTGGTTCTGATGTATGTTGCTCAGAAATCTAAGTCAAAAGAAATCTGTTAGAAGTTTAGTCCAGATGTTCATAAGTTTCAATGACTAGATTTCTAAATTGTTTTAAGACTCTTACTTTAATCTGGGAGTGTTAGCTGACAGTGTGACTGTATAGCCTTATTGTGCAGAAGAAGAAAAGGTATAAATGGCAGCGTAAGAACCAGAAGCTTATGTTTATATCTTATTAATGTGAGCTGTGACATAAATTTATTCACTGCAAAGTCTGGGAGGCAAAACTACTATATGTTTTCATTAAAGGAAGAGGAGAGGGAGAGAGAGAGAGAGAGAGAGAGAGAGAGAGAGAGAGAGAGAGAGAGAGAGAGAAATTTATCACAGGCCTTGTTTTGGGATTGTTTGCCTCTATCATTTTTAGCTACAAACCTACAGGAAGATGAAAGATGCACTCAGGTACAAACATTAATCATTTTAGTTTTGATAGAAAAAAAGTCTGCTAAATTTGAAATTTTGCAGTAACAGCACCAAAGAATTACTGCCACTAAGAAGTTCTGGTTGTTCGCCCATAGAGAGACTTACACACCCAGCTGGATATAAATGTACTTATAAATTAGTACCTAGTCTATCATGGTCTCTACTGTGTGGAACAGAAGTTCTGCACCAGATATCTATTCCTACTATAGCATTATGTGCAGTCATATGAGAGAAAGATAAGTATCCTCTTAGTTCAGGGATTGTCAAAGAAGCTTTCACAGTAATCACATAGCTACATGCTCAAGGAGCTAATTCATGACAGGGACTGATTTAAGTGGTACTGATACTGGGTGAATATTGTCTTTGGAATAAAATTATATCACTCTACATGAAGGGTAGAATAAAAAATGGCTTCATTTTCCAAAAATGTGTACCAATATGTGTCATTCTTAAGAGTATTTTGCAGTGTAATTTATACAATCTAGTTTCCAAAAAGTCAGTATGCTCTACCTGTCAGGACTGGTCACACCCTAAAACTGCTTTGACCAGTAAAATATAGCAGTTTATAATATGTCAGTTGAAGTACAGGCTGGTTACAGCTTGAGTCCCCATCTTTCACAAATCCTATAACTGAGTCTCTAAACTCTAATAACTCATAATGTGATATTATTTGGATAGAAGATGTTTATGGTTGTAAAGAGTTTGGAAGAAACGTCCCAATCTAATATTATCAATTGCCTTTTATTAAAAAAAAAAGGAAATGAAAACATGGATATAGGGGGATGCAGGAGAAAGAAAAAGGTAAGACAAAGACTTTGTATATAAGCTGAGTAATGCCTATGACAATGAGAGCAGGTAAGAAGCAAGAATTAACTCTATTACAAGTAGGAATGCTATGCTGGGACCATTCAGTGTACTGGTAGACAAAACATGGCATGGCCTTTAAACCTTTAATTCCCATTAAACTGTTGGATTTTTTATAGCAACTCATTAAAACTCATTCACACTCTTGATTGACTTCCTTATATGCTAATATTGAAGATTCTTACATCTTAGAATCACACTGTTCTCTTCTAAAAGACCAAGTCATATAGAGAGGTCACATGCAGGCAGTGTTGAGAAGGAGAGCTAAGTGCCACAGGGGAAGCCAGAAGCAAGGCTACATGCTTGTAGTCCCAGTTACTCAGGCAGCAACCCTGCAGACAGTACCAGAGCCAACAGTGCTCATGCTCTCTCTTGGATGTCTACAACTGTTGAGCAGCCAGATAATGGGACTAACAATCTGACCACAACTACATGAGAGATTCGAAGTAAGAATAATCCTAATCAACTTGCAGAAGCCTAAGATAGATCTTAAATACACTTTGCTGAAGCCACTTGATAAAGCAATGGATAGTGAGAATTATAGGCTTGACATAAAACTTCTTTTTTTTCAATTCCTTCAATAAAACCTGACACATTTATATATTTGGTACTATTGCTCCCTTAAACAAATTGTTTCTATGTCCTTTGGTATAAATGGACACTGGGTTTGGAAAAGGAAGCGTTTCGAGCAGAATATTCAGCCCTGTGAACTTGAATAATTTTGAATGCAGCATTTGAAAGAAGGGATAGCTTGAATAGATGAAATAATTGCAAAACAAGCCAAAAATAATTAGATCATTCCTCCAATATAAAAGTATATTACAATGTCTATAAAAAGGATCATTATTTCCCTGTCACCAGGCTGTCCTTCAGTGTGTCATTATGCACTGCCACAATAAGACCCATAAACTTGCATATATTATGGGGGTTGGGAGGGCTTGGCTAGTAAGAAAGACTTCTTTACTTATTCCTAGAGTCTTGTTAAGCTGTGCTGGTTAATTGCAGCATGTATCACCCTGTCCTGCCAGGTTTGCTCAATTGAATATCCCTTTGGACTGAGATTGCTATCACATCATTTACACCCATCGATATTTACTTACCCAACTCTGATGAATTCTTGGCCCACCTAAGGCATCAGCACAAGGGAAGTCACCATTTTTGCCTTTGGTGGAAAAATAAAATTAACCATTAAATACTGAGTTTCGAAACTGGAAAGCAAAGTGATTCATGAGAACTCTAGTTTATTCTAAAACAAGAGACAATCTCAGTCTATACCACAATTTTATTTCCCATCACGATTTATTGTACCTTTTTGATTTCAGGTCTATTGAAGGAGGGGTTTTTTGTCCCCATCTCCCATATTAATATTTCTAAGTAACTCTACATTTTCTATAATTGCTGCCCTTTACACGGCAATAGCCAATGCACAAATTGAATCCTTATACATATAATTTCATATATTTACTAGTATATAAAATTTCCTGCATGTTTATATTTTACATTAATCTTTCTGAATCATATATTTTCTTTATCATTAATATCTGATTATTCATGCCACATTCAAACTGCCAGAATACTAAATCCTTACACTAAAATTACAAGAAAAATTTATTTTCCTCATTTAAGTGGATTTGTACATCTCTTTGGACAACGGTGTGAATGTAGGGAATGTACAAGGTGTTTAGTGAATTTTGTGTGTTTACTTTACATCTAAATTACTGGACTGCGTATTAAACTCCTCATAGTAGTTCTGTGAGTTTGTATGCCTATGGCTCTGATAGGACTTTGTGTTTCTAGTAGGCAAAGAACACATATAATTCATAGATAATATGTTTTACTGACAGATATATCAATGGCTGACAGGTTGTAAGGAATTGCTTTCTCTGTAATTGAGCCTTGCTGAACCAGTTAATTATTAATACCCAAGACTTTAGTAAATTCTTGTGTGCTCCTTAAAAACGTATGAGAAGTGGACAAAAGAAATCAGACAGCACTAATAGAAGTAAAAGCTTATTTATAGTAAACTAGACTAGGAGCTATTCTGAATCCTGGCAGCATGATAAGCCACTGTGATAATTTAAGCAAAGGGTACTGCATGAGTCTGGTAAGCATTACTGAAACATTTGTTCAGTTGATGAGTCACAAAACATTTTCAGGGGTGAGATAAAGCACAGCACAGTACTTAGTGAGAGGCTGGAAAGATGGCTTGGCAGTAAACAGCACTTACTCCTAAAGTAAAGGGCTTAAGTTTGGTTCTCAGTGCTTACAATAAGCAACTTACAACCATGTGTATGTAATTCTAGCTCCCAGGCATCCGGTGCCCACTTCTGGCCTCTATAGATACAGACACAAACACACACACACACACACACACACACACACACACACACACACACGCGCGCGCGCACACACACACACAGAGACAGAGAGATTCTCTCACACACATACACAAACAGCAAGCACACAGAAACATAAATACAAATAAAATAAACCTTTTGAAAATAAAAAGTCTATATTGCATTATATTTCATGGAAGTTCCAAATCTCAAAACAGAACCCGTGACGTAGAAATGGGAAGATCCAATGTGGATGTTGATCAGAGAGCAGAAAATGGCTTATAAGTAAAAATTCACATGCACAGAACCAAATGAGGGATATTAGCATAAGCCAAGAAGAAACGTGGTTGCCCATAGATGATTTATAAAATATGAAACAAATGTAATTAATAAATGTTTAATGAACTCCAAAAACTCAAAATCATACTTTTGATTTGCATAGAAAATTATGAAAAAACCAAGCACAGTTTTATGCGAGAAAACTAAAATTAAAAAACTCAAATCAACTAGGTCATAAAAGAATATACATGAAAATATACCATACAAAACTTGTTTTCTGCACATAGAATAATTAGAACCCAGTAAAAACATAAACATGCAATATTTTGTGTGTGTACATATATATATATATAAAATGGTAAGCAACTATGATAATTTAAGCAAAGAGATACTGCATTAATTTTATAGATGCAAATTGTCTAAACTCAGTGAAGAGTTTAGATGTATCCACTGCTACAATGAGAATTATCCAAAAGTAAGCAAATCTTATTGACATCTGCAAGCAGAATTATTTTTATGTGTATGTCATCAAAGTAGAACATTATTGTGAAATAAAGCTCAAAGTAATATAAAGTACACCACACTCCTGTCCCTCTTTTTTTGAGTCCCAGGGGAGCCAATTGTGTTCCCTCAAAGATTTGCTGTCCATATTTGTAGATTCCAGTTTTATTTTTGAAGTGATGGATGTTGAAAATCCCTGTTTAAGAAGGCATGCTTCTGGGTGCTTATAATTGCTCAAAGACATCATCCTGACTGGGATGGCTGTTGGCCTCCATCCATTTGAAGCCAACAAGATGCTTTTAATATTGAGTCTCAAACTGAAGTCCCAGCTATACTTGTGTAAGTATAGCAAGTGAACAAGTGAGGACCCCCAGCTATTGGCTAAAACATCTATGGTAACATGTTCTGTCTTCACCTAGAAATTTAAGTCATCCTTGAACTCAAATCTAAGAGATAAATCCTGGAGTATTTAGTGTCATTTCCTAGCTTCTGAAATGGCTTTTTCTTTCCCTCTCCAACTACCTCTCTAACCCTTTCCCCACCTTGCACATACTCACGTACACATTTACCATGTTTTTCTGTATCACATTTTTGACACTTAAGAATGAGTTTGTTGCCTGTGCCGTAAATATGATACCATACAGAAAAGCACAAAAAGTGTCAAACACAAATAAAATTTTATTTGTGTCAAACACAAATAAAATAAACCACTTAAAAGTATACAAAAGATATCCTTGTTTTTAAGTGTTGAATAGTGTTTCACTGTGTAGATGCACAACATTCTCTTAATCTATTCTTCAGTTGAGGGACATCTGTGTTGTTTCCAGTTTCTGGCTATTACAAATAAAGCTACTATGAACATAGTCGAACAAGTGTCTTTGTGAGATGTTCGAATGTCTTTTGGGTATATACCCAGGAGTGGTATAGCTGGGTCTTCAGGTAAAACTATTCCCAGTTTTCTGAGAAAATGTCAAATTGTTTCCAAAGTGATAGTATAAGTTTGCACTCCCACCATGAAAGGAGGAATGTTCTCCTTGCTCCACATCCTTGCCAGCAGGTGTTATCTCTTGAGTTTTTTTATCTTGGCCATTCACGAATTTTGGAAGCACATGAATGGAACTTGAGAATATCATCCTGAATGAGGTAACCCAGTCCCAAAAGGACATGGATAGTATATACTCATTTATAAGTGGATAATAGCCATTAAATACAGTTATACTTCAGAGACATAAAGAAGCTAAGCAAGAAGGAAGGCTTAAGCAATGAAGCTCAAGTCTCACTTAGAAAGGGAAGTGAAATAGCCATAAGAGGTAGAGGGAAGGAACTAGGAGGGAGAAGGGATGGGGAGGAGAGTGGGGGGAGTTTAGGACCAGGTGTGGAAAAGGATATAAAAGATGACTAGATGGCCAAAAAAATCTGCAATTGATGGGGGGAGGAAGTGAGGGGACATCTGCAGGAAGAAACAAAGATCTGGAATAAGGGAGGTAACCCATGAAACAATGTGGTAACTATATTGGAGATATGGAACCTGAAAAGGCTAACTCCTGTAGATAGACAGGAACCCCAATGGAGCCACAGAGACACCAAGCTACCAGCAAAACTTTCAACTCAAAATTTATCCTGTTTACAAGCAATGCAGGTATGGGGGACGAGCAGAGACTGTGGGAATGGTCAACATATACCGGGCCCAACATGAGACCCGACCATAGGTAAGCACCAATCCCTAACACTATTTATGCTACTCTGTTTTGTTTGCAGAAAGAGCATGTTGTTCTCTGAGAGGCTTCACCCAACAGCTGAATCCCATAGCCAGACACACATATAGGCACTCATAGCCGAACAGTGGATAGAGCTTGGGGACCCTTATGGAAGAATAAGAGGAAGAATTGTGTGCCTCAAAAAGGGTAAGAACTCCACAAGAATACCAACAGAGTCAACTAACCTGGTCTCTTGGGGATTTCAGAATCTGAACCACAAACAGAAAGCATACATAGGCTGGATCCAAGCCTCCCCACTCACATGTGTATCCTGAACAGTTGGGATGGGGGCTATCCCAAAAGCTGTTGCCTGTATCTGGGAAATGTTCTACAAACTGGGCTGCCTAGTTTAGCCTCAGTGAGAGAGGAAGCACTTAGCCTCACAGACACTTAAATTGGAGAGGATACCCAGGGAGTCCCCTACCTGCTCAGAGGAAAAGGTGAAAGTGGTCAGGGAGAAGGATTGTGGGAGAGGCTGACCAGGAGGGAAGCAGTGAGCTGGATGCAAATTGAAAGAGTAAAAAAAATAATTAATTAAATTTAAAAATACAAAATCAAATAAAGTATACAAATGATGGGGTTGAGGCCCCAGGGAGTGGGGAGGTCTGGGTGGGCTTTGGGGGGATGAGGATATTCTCTTGGAGATGAGGAACAGTAGGTAAAAAGACTGGACTGTAATAAAAGATTAAAGAATAATAATAATTTAACAATATTTAAATTAAAAAATTAAAAACAAAGCAAAGGAGGGGGTGTGGAGCAGGGAAGACATTTTTAAAAATTTTTTTCCTAAAGTTAAATGGCAGGGAGAAATAAGGAATCAAAAATCAAGAAAATTTTATATCTACTTTTCTACATGAGCATAAAGATACTCACCAAGCCTCTCTTTTTACATTATGTATTTAAAATGCCCATTTCACAAAATTTGATAGAATAAAACATTTAGATACATAAAAAAATAACAATACGTGCTATACTTGCAGAAGATAAAGAGTTCTTTTCCTAACACCTAGGTCAGCCTGCTCACAACTGGACTACAATTCCAAGGTACCTGATTCATTTTCTGGCTTCCAACTGCAATTCTATTCACATATTCCCTCATAATCATAATTAAAATTAATATAAATAAAAAATTTAAAACACTTCTCTCCTCTGTTGGGTACTGTTGGGTACTGTCATTACCACTAAATCCTGAGAGTTTCTCACCTCTCAGTTCTCTGGTATTTTCTAGAGGGTCTCCTCACCTCCCACCTTCTGAGGTTGTATATTTCCACTCATTCGGCTGGCCCTCTGGGCTTCTCTCTTGTCTTCCCCCATACCTGATCCTCTTCCCTGTTTTCCCTCCCACTCCCCTCTCTTGCCTAAATCCTGCCCTTCCTCTGCCTCCCATGATTATTTTCTTCCCCCTACTAAGTGGGACTGAGGCATCCTCACTGGACCATTCTGATAGTTAAAGTTCTTGAACTCCATGGATTATATCCTAAGTATTCTGTATTTTTTGGATAACATTCACTTAGTAGTGAGAACATACTATGTATATCTGGCTTACCTCACTCAGGGTATTCTTTAGTTCCATCCATTTGCCCGAAAAATTGATGATGTCCTGTGTTTCAATAGCTGAACAGTATTCCATTTTGTAAAGGTACCACACTTTTTGTATCCCTTCTTCCCTTGCGGGAAATCTGGATGTTAGTAGCTTCTGGATACTACAAATAAGGCTGCTATGAACATAGCTTTTGTCCCTCTGGTATGGTGGGGCATCTTTTGGGTATATGCCCAAAATGGTATAGCTGGGTCTTCTTGTAGGTTTATTTCCAATTTTCTAAGGTACTACCAGATTGATTTCCAGAGTGACTGTACCAGTTTGCAATTCTACTAGCAATGGAAGAGTGTTCCTCTTTCTCCATATCCTCACCAGCATGTGCTGCCCCTGAGTTTTTGATCTTAGCAATTTTTATTGTTTTAAGGTGGAATCTCAGGGTCATTTTAATATGCATTTCCCTGATGACTAAGAGCTTTGAACATTTCTTTAAGTGCTTCTTGCTCATTTGAGATTTCTCTATCGCTATAATTCTCTGTTTAGCTCTGTAGCCCATTTTTAAGAATCTATCTCCAGTAGATAGACAGGACCTCAAGAGGAGGGATGTGTTACCAAGTCACAATCTAAATTTCTGACCCAGAAGTGTTTTTATCTGAAAGAACTGCAGGGACAAAAATAGAGTAAAGGCTGAAGGAAAGGCAATCCAGTGACTAGCCCAACTAGGGATCCATTTCCTGGGGAGACACCACGGTCTGACACTCTTACAGATACTATGGTGTGCTTACAGATAGAAGCCTCACATGTCTGTCCTCTGAGAGGCCCAACCAGCAGCTGACTGAGACATATGCATATACTTGCACGCAACCATTGGACTGAACTCCTATGGTTGAATTAGGAGAAGGATGGAAAAAGCCAAAGAGGGGAGCAACCCCATGGGAAGAATAGCAGTCTCAAATAAGGCAGACCCCTGGGAGCTCCCATACTCTGAGCCACCTACCAGGCAGTATACAGAAGCTGGTCTGAGACCCTGACATATATATATATGAGAAACTTGAGGACACAAGGACAGAGGAGGCATGTTGGTGGGGAGTATCCTCTCAAGGATGAGGGGGAGGACAAATGGGAAGATGAACTGTGGGAGGATGGTGCAACAGCTGAATCATTTATTAAAAAAAGATAAAATATAAATAGAAAAATTTAAAATATATAAGATAATATGAGATATATAAAAATATGCACTTAATAAAAGAAATAACATTGTTGCTAACCGCTTTATATTTTGAAGAGAAACTTACACATAAAACTGTTTATACACAGTAAGCTCTTTATAGTTTCTGTGATTGCTCAAATTTTTACTCAACTAACCTCTTGTTACCCTCAATAGTTCAGTCTCATCAGGAGAAAAGTTACAGATATTCAAGAGTATAAAGTTGCTATGACTTAGATAAGAAAGAACAAACAAACAAGCAAATGCAAACAAAACAAACAGCTGAAATGCAGGAAGTGCACTTGTAAGGAGCCTTCTACATATGTACTATTGCAGTCTGCTCAAGACGCACAAGGTCCATTAGGATTTATGCCATTGTATCATTAAAAACACAAAGGCTCTTTGTTTGCCTTTTCATACCACCTGATGATGATCTTTTTCATAAAGAAAATGTAATCCCTAACAAGATGGCAAAGAGCCTCAAGCCCAATAAAATTGGATGATTTGATTTTCTACAAAAATGCATTAGAGAGAATAATTCAATAATGTCAGATCATTTGCTGAGCTTGCTGCTCTAAGGGACAAAAGCTGTCCCATAAAGTCACCAATTGGGTTTGTGTTTGGGAATAGCATGCTAAATGTCATTACTCAAAAATAGAGCTCCATGAAGCTGGGGAAATGGCTCAGCCACTGAGAAACTTCTGTGAAAGCATGAAGGTCCAGTTTTAACTGCCAGGCTAAGTGTGGTTTTGCAGTCCCAGTGATGGGCTCACTGCTCAGCCAGTCTAGAAGTAATTAAGGAAGAATGCAACATGAAACTCCACATGCAAGAATATGCACATGTACATTTACCTGCCTGTGTAAGCATACACACTCACAAACAGACACAGACACACACACACACACACACACACACACACACACACACACCAAAAGAATAATAATTCCAGAGACACATTGGCAACACAACCACCTTAGCAATGAAGCAATAAAAGATCACACACAAAAGTGTGACCCTTATTCCGTGTGTTCACTTAAGCAAACAGGAAGGAAGTCATTAGACTTTTCAAAAAAATTTTTTCCACAGAATTTCTTTTACTGAACTTTTTTTTACAGATCTTTCACTTGTTTGGTGAGAGTTACACCAAGATATTTTATATTACTTCTGAGTATTGTGAAAGATGTTATTCCCTATTTTCTTTCTCAGCCCATTTATCATTTGTATAAAATAAGGCTACTGATATGTTTGAGTTAATAACCAGCCACTTTGCTGAAGTTGTTTATCAGCTGCAGAAGTTCTCTAGTAGAATTTTAGGGGTCATTTATTTATACTATTATATTATATGCAAATAGTGATATCTTGACTTCTTCCTTTCTAATTTGTATCCCCCGATTTTCTTTTGTTGCACAATTGCTCTGTCTAGAAATTCTAGTACTATATTGAATAAAGAGGAAGAGAGTAGGCAGCCTTGTCTTGTCACTGTTAGTGGGATTGCTTCAAGTGTCTCTCCATTTAATATTGGTTATTGGTTTGCTGTATTTTGCTGTTATTATTTTTAAGTATGAGCGATGAATTCCTGCTCTCTCCAAGACGTTTAACATGAGGGGTGTTTGATTTTTGTCAAAAGCCTTTTCAGTAACAATAAGATGATCATGTGACACTTTTTTTTGAGTTTGCTTATATAGTGGATTATGTTGATGGATTTTCACATACAGTTCTCAACAGTAAAAGAATCCCTCACCCCAATAGATAATACAATGCAATAGTGCTAAAAGCTGGATGACATCAGTATAGAGACAGACAGGTCAATAAATGGAATAGAATTGAAGACCCAGAAATAAACCCACCTATGGACACTTGATTTTTGACAAAGAAGCCAAAACCATACATTCAGAAAAAAGAATGCATCTTCAACAAATATGCTGGATTAACTGGTGGTCTGCATGTAAAAGAATGCCAATTGATCCATACTTATCTTCTTGTACAAAGCTCAAGTCCATGTGAATCAAGGACCTCCACATGAGACCAGATACACTGAATCTAATATAAGTGGTAAATATCCTTGAATACATTGACTCAGGAAATAATTTCCTGAACAGAACAGCAATGGCTCAAGCTCTAAGTTCAACAATTAACAAATGGGACCTCATGAAACTGAAAAGTTTCTGTAAGCCCACAGACATTGTCAATAAGATATTACAGCAGCCTACAGATTGGAAAAAGATCATTACTAACCCTACATCTGATAGAGGGCTAATATCCAAAATATACAAAGAACTCAAGCAGCTAGACTCCAAATAACCAAATAACAAATTAAGAATTGGGTACAGAGCTAAACAGAATTCTCAACAGATGAATCTCAAATGGCTAAGAAGCACTTAAAGAAAAGTGCATCATTGATAAGTTGATATTAGCCCAAATGCTCAAATTACCCTAGATGCACAGAACACATGAAACTCAAGAAGGATGACCAAAATGCAAATGCTTCACTCCTTCTTTAAAAGGGGAATAAGAATACCCTTGGCAGGGAATAGGGAGGCAAAGTTTAGAACAGAGGCAGAAGGAACACCCTTTCAGAGCCTGCCCTACATGTGGCCCATACATATACAGCCACCCAATTAGACAAGATGGATGAAGCAAAGAAGTGCAGACTGACAGGAACTGGATGTAGATCTCTCCTGAGAGACACAGCCAGAATACAGCAAATACATAGGCGAATGCCAGCAGCAAACCACTGAACTGAGAACAGGACCCCTGTTGAAGGAATCAGAGAAAGGTCTGGAAGAGCTTGAAAGGGCTCGAGACCCCTTATGAACAACAATGCCAACCAACCAGAGCTTCCAGGACTAAGCCACTACCCAAAGACTATACATGGACTGACCCTGGACTCTGACCTCATAGGTAGCAATGAATATCCTAGTAAGAGCACCAGTGGAAGGGGAAGCCCTTGATCCTGCTAAGACTGAACCCCCAGTGAACGTGATTGTTGGGGGGAGGACAGTAATGGGGGATGGATGGGGAGGGGAACACCCATATAGAAGGGGGGAGGAGGGGATAGGGGGATGTTTGCCTGGAAACCAGGAAAGGTAATAACAATTGAAATGTAAATAAGAAATACCCAATTTAATAAAGATAGAGGAAAAGAAAAGTGCAGCATCCTAACCTTAGTCATCGAAGAAGTGCAAATCAAAATAACCCTGAGATTCTACCTTACACCAATCAGAGTGACTAAGATCAAAACTGGCGAGGATATGGAGAAAGAGGAACACTCCTGCATTGCTAGTGGGATTACAAACTGATACAACCCCTCTGGAAATAAACCTTCTGGTTCCTTGGAAAAATGGAAATAGCTATAACTGAAGAACCAACTACATCACTCCTGGGCATATACCCAAAAGATATTCCACCATACCACAAGAACATGTGCTGGTCCTTCTTTGTAATACTCAGAAGCAGGAAACAGCCCAGACATCCCTCAACCAAATAATGGATACAGAAAAAGTAGTTTATTTACACAATGGAATACTATTCAGCTTTAAAAACAGGAACATCGTGAATTTTATAAGTAATCAATGGAACTAGACAATGTCATTCTAAGTAAGGTAACCCTGACTCAAAAGGACATGCACAGTATGAACTCACCAATAAGTGAGTAGTAGCCAAAAGTTTAGAATACCCACAATACAACTCACAGACTTTAGGAAGCTAAGCAAGAGGAAGGCACAAGTTTGGATTCCTGAAACCCACTTAAAAGGGTAACAACATAATCATGAGAGGCAGTGGGGGTGGGGGAACAAACTGGGTAGGAGAGGGGAGGGGAGAAAGGAGGGGCAGAATCAGGTATGCATAGAGACAGGAAGGATACCCAGAGGGCCAAGAGCATGAATCAAAATATGCAGCAGTGGGGGTTAGGTGGTAGGGAGAACTACTAAAAATTCCCAGAAACCTTTGATGTCAGAGGCTACCAGAACTCAATGTGGATGACATTAGCTAAAATGCCCAACAGTGGGGAGATGGAACCTCAAGAGACCACCTCCAATAGATACATATGGCCCCCAGCTGAGACAAGGGGCCACCCACCCATCTTCAAAATTGTTGAGTCAGAAATGTTCCCCTCTAAAGGAAATGCAGGGACAAAAATGGAACAGAGACTGAAAGAAAGGCTACACAGTGATTGGCCCAAATTGGGATCCATCCCATGCTTGCACATCCAATCCTGACACTATTACTGAGGTCATACGATACCTGCAAAGAGAAGCCTGCCATAGCTGTCCTCTGGGAGGCTCTACCAGCATGTGACTGAGACAAATTCAGATACTTACAGCCAACCATTGGATTAAGGTCGGAGACCAATATGGAAGCTTAGACGAAGTTCAGAAAAACTTGAAAGAGATGGCAATTCCATAACAAAAACAACAGTATCAGCTAGGCTGGATCCGCCTCTACCCCTAGTTCCCAGAGACTATGACCAAGGAGGCTACCTGGGCCAGTTTGTGTCCCAGGGTACATTTGCAGCAGGGAATTGCCTTGTATGGCCTCGGTGGAAGAGGATATACTTAATCCTATGGAAATGCTGATGCCTAAGGAAGTAGGGACGCTGGTTGAGGTGTAGTGGAGGTGGATGAGAGTGTGGGAGAGCATCCTCTCAGAGGCTGGAGGTGGAGGGCGGATGGTATAAAGAACTTGGGGGAGGGGGCACTGGGAAGTGGAGCAATGTTTAGAATGTAAATAAATGAAATCTAATAAATAAAAGAAAACACGCGCACACACACACACACACACACACACACACACACAAAACACTTTCCCTTGTAAGTCACTGAGCCTCACAAATCACTGAAGTTTGATTTTCAGATGAGAATCTCCCCCAAGTTTTCTTAGAGATTGCTACTGTGTTTGAATAAAATTGAGTTTCGATTTATCATTGATGAGGATAGATGATGGTTGCAACAGCATCCAATGCCTACATTCAAAATGAATTTCAATTTGGCATTGGGTAGATCACAGAGAATTTAAAAATAATGTTGACTTAGTATTGTAGAGTGAAACAATGCAATATCTTCTTATAACAAATGGTTAATTGGGCTGATGTAGGCTTGCTTGATAGGAAAAAGGAAGAGGTATAAAAAAATGGGAAGAATGGAACCAGTTGCTAAGCAACTGGGAAGTTACTGCTTTGGTATCCAGTTGTAATGTTCCTCCTTTCCCTCAACCTTTAAATTTCTGGAAAATAAGTTACAGGTTCATAGCAAGGACAAAATAAGTAGCCACATTTTAATGATTACTTGATGAAGAAATTTTCTTCAGCATCTTTAACTACAAATTGTTTCACTCATCTAAAGAAACTAACAAACACTGACTCAGAGATCAAATACACCCACTCTGGGGGTCTATCTGCCACACAGTCGACTGATTTCTTCTTTAATTGGTGTGTTTGCACCTCAGCTTCCCTGCATAGAGAGACTGCTCAATAGAATCCTATATAGCACATAAATTGACTGGGATCTCATAGTTTTCCAAAAGGTGAAGCATGGTCTGTTTGTTTGCTTATTTTTGTGTTTAATCTTATCAGTAAAAGAGTATGTGTAAAATGTTTGACCTCTGGAATCGAAGCATTGCATATTCAGTAACAATGTCACTTGTATTCCTATCATAACTGAGTTAAACAGAGACATGTGACAAAAAAGGGTGCCATAGCCACTTGTGGACAACTGGTCTCTATTTGTCACAGCTACCAAATCTCCTGCTGGCATGTGGGAGGCACCATTTTGTCTTACACATTTTAATAGGAGACACATGTTTTGTTTCTGTTTTTGTTTTTTGCCTTTGTGTGTGTGAGTGTGTGTGTGTGTGTGTGTGTGTGTGTGTGTGTGTGTGTGTGTGTTGGATAAATAATAGCCTAGGTGATATCTACATACATTGAGTTGTAATGCTTCTATTTGCCTACCTGAGCATTTACAAATAAGATTTCAATATCTAATTAAATTTATGATTTACATATTTTAAAACCACCTTTTCCTTACTCATATTATTGCATGGTTTTCTTGAGAGCTGATGCTGGAATAAAGATTGAAGGGTAAAGTGTGAAGGGTCAGTACTGTGTAATGACCATCTGGGAAGAAGGAACAAATCAGAATGAATGAGAACATGAATGAAAATAGGCTATAATTAAGTCTCACTGAACCAGTAGGTTATCTAAAACCCGAGTAACCTTTCAAAATTCTCCATATTTGAGAGGCAGAAACAAGCATTGTGCACACAGTGGATAGGAGCTGAGGAACCCCTCCAGGTAACCCTTTAAATTACTGGGGAATAAAACCTGCATGTTTACAGAGGGTGCTCTTTGATATATCATATTAGCATTGAAGGAAGAATATATATCTCTACATATTTATGTGTATATTGGCATGTATATAAAGAGAGAGTAAAAGAGAAAGACAGACAGATACATACACACAGAGAGAGAGGCATATTTCTAACAGAAGCCAAATCACTGAAAATATTTCATTTAAATGCTTAGACTTCTTTCAAGTTCACATGAGGAAATTTATAAGTTGCACAGTTCTAAAAATGTTTAAAGAATAAAGCTGATGGCTGCACTGTCCTTTCTTTATTCACTACTCAAACAAGTGACATTTTAGAACCTAACTAGAGTGCTGTCTTTATACTTTCACAGTTCTTTCTGATAAAGCTTGCTTATACAAGATAGAGGCTGAGTGGAAAGTCTAAAACGAACAAATACTGACATATAATTATGTATAACTCAGTTAACACAACTATCGCAAACTTAGTTTCACTCACAGGACAAAAAGAACAAAAACGCAAATAAAAACTAAAACAGCAACAAAAACAACAAACCAAGTGACTGAAAATGGTCTATTCTTAAATAATCAAGAGAAGCAATGTATGTGAGAATGAGGCTTATTTGGACTGGAAAGCATGTAGACAGATTGTGTTAGAACTCATGAAGTTCCATCAGCATGGGTTTGGGTTGCATTTTAATGCATAACATGTCTCAGCTTGATTCAGAGAGCCAATAGAATTCCAGGGTTCTGTTGACAGCAGGAGTATTGAAGAAACAATGGTCCCAGCATTGGTTCCATCCCACATAGAAGTCATGAGAGTTTCAATGAGATAGGAGTTGCTTGTCTCTGTGATGATTTTGCAGCCATTACAGCATGACTGGAGCCTGATGGACATTTGTCCACAAGCAACTTGTGGCCTTGACACTCTTTGATTTCTTTCTAGTCCAGAACTCTGTAGGTACAGTGAAATGGAGTATGTGTATCTTAATCTGAGAACAGGTTTTAGAATGATGACAGCATGCTCTAGGTCACTGAGCATGTCAATAAACCAGGTTATTTTACTGATATGTACTTTTTTCCAAATGAGAAGAAAACGTAATTAATTAGAGTAAAATTTGTGCATAAACCCAGAATAAATTCTTTAAACAAATTATAAGATAAATTTTTAATTTGTTTAGAATTTCAAAATCATTCATATTATAATATTAATGTTACTTTAATAGTATTTTCTAGACTTTATGAGCTACATTGATATATAAGTTGTAACCTAACCTCCTTCCTTTATCAGTATCAATACATTTAGACAGTTCTTTTCAAGAAATTAGAAATAGTGATCCACATGTCTATAACTTTTGAATATAATCCATTGAAGGTGGACATCACGACACCTGGATGTATTCAAACACTGAGTCATAGACTTTCATCTTTGTGGTTTTCTTCCCTTAAAACATCTCATCATTCTGTTTTCACTCTGACAAGAAAATTTCATAAACAAATTATGTAATAATTCCTTTTCTTATAGATATAAGATGTTTATTCAAAATACATAAAAGTTATTTGGCAGATGGTTCATATTACAATTTTTATAAAATGTAAGCTTTTGAAAATAAGAAATTAATAATTTTGATTGCTCTGTGCTCTGCTTTTTCATGGAAATCTCTTCTTCAAAGAAGAAGGCTTACTTAACCTGCCATCTTAGTTTTATTTCAATTTTCTTCCAAGGATAGCAACACAAATGATAGCAGATGTGTTTTGTGGAGCAAAGAAAATGATAATGATAGTTTTTAAGTGTAATAGTGTCTTGTAGTTTGCCGCTCTAATTATTTAGATACCTCTGTAATCCGTGGTAGTGAGCACTGGGGGATTGCTGTGCTTCAAAGCAAATGTAACATCTTTCATCTTCTCGGGTTGAAACAGGACGATTTGTCATTAAGCCATAGAGTCTCCTGTGAGGTTAGCTTCAGGTTAGCCTTTCATACCTTCTAATCTCCCACGCAGGAGCATGGCCATTTGTCTTCGGGAAAAACATAGAAGTGAAGCTGGCTTATACTGAAAGCTTTTTGTTGTTGATGAAGCCACAAACCCTGAGATCCTACATAATAGAAATATGGACGTTCAATCAGAATATTTATAAGAAATCAAACTCTTCTCTCATTATATGCACAGATCACTCTAACCCTATCCTCTGTTAACAGCTGGGCTATTAAGTGTCCCAGATCTCTGCTCAATAACTTTAATTCTACTGAGACCTGCCTAACTGGATTTGAAACACTGCTGAATATATACCGGGAAGTTATTTTTTTTTCTTTTTTAATGGATATTTTTATTGACATTTCTAATCTTATTCATTCTCCTGGTTTCCCGGACATAAGCCCCCTATCCCAACATACACCCCTTCTTATATGAGTGTTCCCCTCCCCATTCACCCCCCTTTCAACCCCCACCGACATTCTCCTACACTGGGAGTCCAACCTTGACAGGAACAAGGGCTTCTCCTTCCATTGGTGCCCAACAAGGCCTTCCTCAGCTACATATGCAGTTGGAGCCATGGGTAAGTCAATGTATAGACTTCGGGTAGTGGTTTAGAAACTGGAAGACCTGGTTGGTTGGCATTGATGTTCTTATGGGAATGAAAGCCTCTTCAGCTCTTTCAATCTTTTTCTCTAATTCCTCCAGTTGGGGTCCCGTTCTCAGTTCAGTGGTTTATTGCTTGCATTCGCCTCTGTATTTGACATGTTCTGGCAGTGTCTCTCAGGAGACAACTACATCTGGTTCCTGTCAGCATGCACTTATTAGCTTCATCAATCTTATCAAGTTTCGGTGGCTGTGTATGTATGGGTCTCATGTGGGGCAGACATTGAGTGGCCGTTCCTTCCATCTCTGCTCCAAACTTTGCCTCCATATACCCTCATAAGAATATTTTTCCCCATTTTAAGGAGTGAAGCATCCGCATTTTGGTCATCCTTCTTGAGCTTCATGCGGTCTGTGGATTGCACCTTGGGTAATTCCAGCTTTTGGGCTAATATCCACTTACCAATGAGTGCATAGCATGTGTGTTTTTCTGTGATTGGGTTACTTCACTGAGGGTGATATTTTCTAGTTCAATCTATTTGTCTATGAATTTCATGAAGTCATTGTTTTTGATAGCCGAGTAGTACTCCACTGTGTAGATGTACCATATTTTCTGCATCCACGCATCTGTTGAAGGGCAACTAGGATCTTTACAGCTTCTGACTATTATAAATAAAGCTGCTATGAACATAGGGGAGCATGTGTCTTTGTTGTACATTGGAGCATCTTTTGGGTATATGCCCAAGAGAGGTATAGCTGGGTCCTCAGGTAGTGCAATGTCCAATTTTCTGAGGGACCTCCAGATTGATTCCCAGAGTAGTTGTATTAGCTTGTAGTCCCACCAACAGTCAAGGAGTATTCTCTTTCTCCACCTCCTCCCCAGTATCTTTTGACACCTGAGTTTTTGATTTTAGCCTTTCTGACTGGTGTGAAGTGGAATCTCAGGGTTGTTTTGATTTGCATTTCCCTGATGACTAAAGATGTTAAGCATTCTTTAGAAGGGGAACAAGAATACCCTTGGCAGGGAATAGGGAGGCAAAGATTAAAACAGAGGCAGAAGGAACACCCATTCAGAGCCTGCCCCACATGTGGCCCATACATATACAGCCATCCAATTAGACAAGATGGATGAAGCAAAGAAGTGCAGGCCAACAGGAACCGGATGTAGATCTCTCCTGAGAGACACAGCCAGAATACAGCAAATACATAGGCGAATGCCAGCAGCAAACCACTGAACTGAGAACGGGACCCCCGTTGAAGGAATCAGAGAAAGGACTGAAAGAGCTTGAAGGGGTTCGAGACCCCATATGAACAACAACGCCAAGCAACCAGAGCTTCCAGGGACTAAGCCACTACCCAAAGACTATACATGGACTGACCCTGGGCTCCAACCTCATAGGTAGCAATGAATGGCCCAGTAAGAGCACCCTTGGTCCTGCAAAGACTGAACCCCGAGTGAACATAATTGTTGGGGGGAGGGCGGCAATGGGGGGAGGGTTGGGAGGGGAACACCCATAAGGAAGGGGAGGGGGAGGGGCTAGGGGGATGTTTGCCCGGAAACCGGGAAAGGGAATAACATTCGAAATGTAAATAAGAAATACTCAAGTTAATGAAAAAAAATGTTCAGCATTTCTTTAGGTGCTTCTCAGCCATTTGATATTCCACAGCTGAGAATTCTTTGTTTAGCCCTGTAATCCCATTTTAATAGGGTTATTTGACTCTCTGCAGTCTACATCTTGAGTTCTTTGTATATTTTGGATATTAGTCCTCTATCAGATGTAGGATTTGGTAAAGATCTTTTCCCAATGTGTTGGTTGCCATGTTGTCCTAATGACAATGTTCTTTGCCTTACAGAATCTTTGCAGTTTTATGAGGTCCATTTGTTGATGCTTGATTTTAGAGCATAAGCCATTGGTGTTTTGTTCAGGAAATTTTTCCCAATGTCCACGTGATCGAAATTCTTCCCTACTTTTACTTCTATTAGTTGGAGTGTATCTGGTTTAGTGTGGAAGTCCTTGTTCCATTGGAATTAAGCTTTGTACAGGGCAATAAGAATGGGTCCATTTGCATTCTCCTACATACTGACCTCTACTTGAACAAGCACTATTTGTTGAAAATGCTATGTTTTTTTCCATTGGATAGTTTCAGCACTTTTGTCAAAGTTCAAGTGACCATAGGTGTGTGAGTTCATTTCTGGGTCTTCAATTCTATTCCACTGATCTACCTTCCTGTCTCTGTACCAATATCATACAGTTTTTATCACTATTTCTTGAGATCAGGGATAGGGATTCCACTAGTTCTTTTATTGTTGAGAATAGTTTTTTGCTATCCTATTTCTTGGTTATTCCAAATAACTTGCAAATTGCTCTTTCTAACTCTATGAAGAATTGAGTTGGAATTTTGATGGGGATTGCATTGAATCTGTAGATGGCTTTTAGTAAAATGGCCAGTTTTACTATATTAATCCTGCCAATCCATGAGCATGGCGGGGGGGTCTTTCCATCTTCTGAGATCTTCAATTTCTTTCTTCAGCGACATGAAATTCTTGTCATACAGATCATTCACTTGTTGGACGAAGTCACACCAATGTATTTCATATTATTTGGGACTATTGTAAAGGGTGTCATTTCTCTAATTTTTTTCTCAGCCTGTTTATCCTTTGAGTACAGGAAGGCTACTGATTTATTTGAGTTAATTTTATACCCAGCCACTTTGCTAAAATTGTTTATCAGGCTTAGTGGTTCTCTGGTAGGACTTTCTGGGTACTTGTGTTATCATATCATCTGCAAATAGTGACATTTTGACTTCTTCCTTTCCAATTTGTATGCCTTTGACCTCCTTTCATTTTCTGATTGCTCTGGCTAGGATTTCGAGAACTATATTGAGTAAGTAGGGAGAGAGTGGGCAGCCTTGTCTAGTCCCTGATTTTAGTGGGATTACTTCAAGTTTCTCTCCCTTTAGTATAATGTTAGCTACTGGTTTGCTGGATATTGCTTTTACTATGTTTAGTTATGGGCCTTGAATTCCTGATCTTTCCAGGACTTTTATCATAAAGGAGTGTTGAATTTAGTCAAATGTATTCTCAGCATCTAATGAAATGATCATATTTTTTTTCTTTCAGTTTGTTTATATAGTGGATTACATTGATGGATTTCCATGTATTGAACCATCACTGCATCTCTAGAATGAAGCCTACTTCATCATGTTGGATGATCGTTTGGATGTGTTTTTGGATTTGGTTTGAGAGATTTTATTGAGTATTTTTGCGTTGATATTCTTAAAGGAAATTGGTCTGACATTCTCTTTCTTTTTTGGGTCTTTCTGTGGTTTAGGTACAAGTGTAATTGTGGCTTCGTAGAAGGAATTTGGTAGTGCTCCATCTGTTTCTATATTGTGGAATAAATTGGACACTATTAGTATGAGGTCTTCTATGAAGGTCTGATAGAATTCTGCATTAAACCCACCTGGTCCTGGGCTCTTTTGGTTGGGAAACTTTTAATAACTGCTTCTATTTCTTTAGGAGTTTTGGGGTTGTTTAGATGGTTTATCTGATCCTGATTTAACTTTGGTGCCTTGAATTTGTCTAGAAAATTGTCCATATCCTCCAGACTTTCCAGTTTTGTTGAATATAGGCTTTTGTAGAAGGATCTGATGATTTATTGAATTTCCTCAGATTCTGTTGTTATCTCTCCCTTTTCATTTCTGATTTTGTTAATTTGGATACACTCTCTGTGCCCTCTTGTTAGTCTGGCAAAGGGTTTATCTATCTCGTTGATTTTCTCACAGAACCAGCTCCTGTTTTTTTTGATTCTTTGTATAGTACTTTTTGTTTCTACTTGATTGATTTCAGCCCTGAATTTGATTATTTCCTTCTTTCTACTCCTCTTGGGTTTATTTGCTTCTTTTGTTCTAGAGCTTTTAGGTGTGCTCTCAAGATGCTGATATATGCTCTCTCCTGTTTCTTTTTGCAGGTACTCAGAGCTATGACTTAGCACTGCTTTCATTGTGTCCTTTAAGTTTGGGTATGTTATGCTTTCATTTCCATTAAATTCTAAGAAGTCTTTAAATTCTTTCTTTATTCCTTTCTTAAACAAGTTGTCATTGAGTAGAGCGTTGTTTAACTTTCATGTATATTTGGGCTTTCTGTTGTTTTTGTTGGTCTAAGACCAGTCTTAGACCATGGTGATATGGTAGGATGCATGGGAATATTTCTATCTTCCTTTATCTGTTGAGTCCTATTTTGTGACCAATTATATGGTCAATTTTTGGAGAAGATACCATGAGATGCTGAGAAGAAGATATATCCTTTTGATTTAGGATGGAGTGTTGTACACATACTTGTTAAATCAATTTGGTTCATAACTTCTGTTAGTTTCTACATGTCTCTGTTTAATTTCTGTTTCCATGATCAGTCTATTGATGAGAGTGGGGTGTTGAAATCTCCTACTATTATCGTGTGAGGTGCACTGTGTGATTTGAGCTTTAGTAAGATTTCTTTTATGAATGTAAGTGCCCTTGCCTTTGGAACATACATATTTAGTATTGAGAGTTCATCTTGGAGGATTTCCTTTGATACATATGAAGTGTCGTTCCTTATCTTTTTTGATGACTTTTGGTTGAAAGTTGATTTTATTCAATTTAGGATGGCTACTCCAGCTTGTTTCTTCAGACCATTTGCTTGGAAAGTTGTTTTCTAGACTTTTACTCTGTGGTAGTGTCTGTCTTTATCTCTGAGTTGTGTTTCCTGTATGCAGCAAAATGCTGAGTCCTCTTTACATATCCAGTCTGTTAGTCTATGTCGTTTTATTGGGTAATTAAATCCATTGATTTTGAAAGATTTTTAGGAATAGTGGTTGTTGCTTCCTGTTATTTTCATTGTTAGAGGTGAACTTATGTTTGTATATATCTCTTTTTGGTTTCGTTTCAAGGAGATTACTTTCTCGCTTTTTCTAGGGTGTAATTTCCCTCCTTGTGTTGCGGTTTTCCATCTATTATCCTTTGTAGGACTGGATTTGTAGAAAGATAGATGGTTTTTTTTAATACATTTCAGAATTAGCCTTTCCAAAAAAAACTGTATTTCGTGACAAGATAGAATCAAATGAGAAACAGGGACTCAGTTATTAGAGTATAAATGTAAGCTAAGAACTCTTTCCATGATGTATAAGGGAAGGATTTCAGAATGAATGGATGCAAGCATTCCCATAACTTTTACACATCAAGAAATACAGAAGAAAAGCAACAAAGAGCTACAACAAATTCGCCATGTGCAACACAGTCACCAGCAAACCTCTCATAACAATGAGGAAGAAGGTAAAGGGCAAATAGTCTAATAAACAAGAGTAACAAGCAAAAATTTTTAAGTATTAGCAATCCTCACTTACAGTGTAAATTATCTCAGTGTATTAATTGATGTAGATCAGTGACTGGGATTAGAAAACCAGATTTACAATAGAGAGATTATTCAGTCAGTAAAAAGAAGACAGCCTGAGTTTGGATCCTAGTACCCTATGAAAAGCTGGCTACAGGTAATAACTCCCATGTAAGCTCTTTCAAGCTACCTTGTTAATTTGAGTGAATTACAAAAAAAATATTGAAATAGAAGCTGGGAGATTGTTGGTAAAAAGATTTTCAACAGTATGAGTATGCAAAAACCTTTAGGAAGGCAAATATCCCCTCAAATTTATGAACTTGTCAGTGATGATGATGATGATGATGACAATATTGACGATGTTGATGATAACAATGATGACAATGATGATGATGATGTCTGGTGCAAGGTCACATCTTTAACCACAGGCCTGGCAGAGGAGAACACCACTAGCCAGCAGATCCTAGGAAATTGATAAAGACAACAGCCTAGCCCAAACTGTGAGCACAGGATTTAATATAAGACCTTCTCTCAAAATATAAGCTGAAACTATAGAAGGAACTCAATATAAACCTTTGGTCTCCACATAAGCACACATGAACAAGGTTATACATACTAGCATACATACACACTAACAGACAGAGAAGATGGAGAGAAAAAGAGAGAGATCAACTATATGATGACACTCTTTAAACACCTTACCTGAAAACTTACATTTTCACCTGCTAGTTCCAGAGGGTTAGACAGAGGGAAAAAGAGAAACTTCCTAACATGTATATATTAAGCCAATAAATATATACATTTCTAGAAGCATGGTGATAGCTAAGGCATGAGGGTCTGTTAAAAGATAAGTCAATGTTGTTAGATAAAGGCTGCAGTTTGGTCTGCCTCCCTGCAGAAGAGCCCTTAACTTCTTTTAAGAAGTAAAGTCCATAGCTCTTACCACCCTAAATGATGAAATAGTCCATGTATCTTAAGCAGCTATAATCTATATATAAGATGGTTCTTATATCAGATCAATAATTAATATAACAATATGTGACTATGTATAAAATTCCCAACTCTTAGAAACTTTATCAAGGGCTTAGAAAATACTATAATTGAAGTAATGACCCTTATACATGGACAAATAAGAAGGATGACACTTTTGAAGTGACTTGGAGAATTATTAGTTGTTTCTGGACTGGCCTGGAATTAAAAATGGTCAATGGCTAATACAGGAGAAGGAAGAAAAGCACTAATTGAGATCAAAACAGATATATGTCACTGCTTCCTCCATAAAAAAGATCAAAGCTTAATATTTGCAATATAAGGCTGAAAATGAATAGCGTATTATTTTATTTATGATATAATATATATTTACATAGTAATACATGAATAATTCAAAAAATTTATAAACTTAGAAATACCATTTTTTAGACGTGGGATTCATTTATTACCAATGGAACCCATAGTCATTTTATATCATATTAATGAATGATACGAGAGGATAAAAGTATGGCAAACATATTTCTAGTAATAAACTAATTTTTCACATGTGATAAAAACTTAGATCCTTTCATGAAGCATTCCTATCACATAACTAGAAAATGGAAAGTGTGATGATAATTAGAGATGTCAGTGATGGTATAATATGAACGGAATGCTGGTATCATGTCAGAAGAATCACACCAAAATTTGAAGGAAAAGCTGATTTCCCAGAACTGATGGAACAAAAAGAAAATTGGTTACATGTTTGCTTTGAATGAGGCAAATTTACTGAAAAGCAATTTATGTCAATTACCTTCTATAGAAGTTGGTCCCTGTAAGGAAATGAGTCTGTAGCAAATGGAGGAACCCAATATTCTTCTTGAGTTTTCAGATGCATTTCCTGTAAATATGAATATGTATCTGAATAAATCATGACCCATATGTTTAATCTACACCACAGTTCCTCAGAAATTAGTCAATTAATAGTCACTCAAGAACAGTAGTACAAGATACAATTCCTTCCTTTTTTATAGGATTATTATGATCTACTTGTTTCAGTGACTTGAAACATCACATCTGATGTTAATGTAAAAGTTGCTGTAAAATGTCCAGAAGATATGCAAATATGAGGAGTTCATGTATGAAGTCAGATCTGGGATGTCATATCTCCCTAGACTGAAAGTGATACTCTTTATCACTTTCAATCTCTGTTATTTATTTTTATAAAAATTACATGCATTAATTTTCCATTCTTATGCCAACTAAGGTGACCAATAAATAAGGATCATTTTAGCTGACTTTCCTGTATTATTAATATAAATTTGACTGCAAAGTCAGCCTTTATTTCTTTCATTTTACTCAGATAATAAAAAGCACATGACGAGTCACTCAAAATACACAAGCAACAAATCTCACATAAGTCACTGGCTATAGTCATAGCATACTAATGGATCTGTGATACTGTAAACAACCTAGGTATATTCTTTCTAGCACAAAATGGAAAATTCCTAAATGGGTGGCTTCATGGACAATACTCAGTAAAAGATGACAAGTTAATTGTATACATTTTGATATGAATATTTTGTATGCAAAAAGCTTGGAATTTCTGTGATTTGGAACAAAGCTTTCAAAAGTGCTTCCCTGAAATCCACTTTAGGTTCACAAGAGACCCAGAATATCACTGGTTGGTCAGTAGAAATAATAGAGGTTGGTTGTCTTAGCTCTACAAGCTAGAAGTGCAAGATCAGAAAGAGACGAGGTCCATACGATAGATTTTATCCCATCAATTTCCTCTGGCTTGTACTGTAGGCAATTCACAGCATCCTCAACTTGTCTAACTTCATCTTCAGATAGTCATTGCATTCTTCCATGTGTGTGTTTGTTATCTGTATCAAGATTTTGCATTCTTATAGGGAGTAGGACACCAGTATTATCTGATTAAGGCATACGTGCATGGTTTTATCTTAACGAATTGCAACTACCATGGTTAATTCTGTTTCTGTGTAAAGTCATATTGAGACCTATGAATTACACTGCAATAAACAAGCAACAATAGGAAAGGCATAATTCAATCAGAGCATTCACATAGCACTCACAATCCAATCCATGCAGACAACATGGTAATTGGCAGTCTTAACTGAACTGATGGATGTCTATATATTAGAGATATGTTATAATTTCAAAGATACTGTTCATGACATATATTTTAAACTTTAGTCAGGAAGAGGTGATCTGTAAGAGAACAGGTAGGACTTTAGAGCTGTGCAGATACAGGAGTCAGTCACATTCTCCAGTGAACACACACTGGATTAGACACACTTAAAATACAATAAAAGATTCCAAAAGCATAGACACACATGAAGGTGATATAAGTGAAATTATGAAATAATGGGAAAGACAGAGCCCTAACTGGACGTATCCCAACACCAGATGTAGCTTCCAGTAACAGGAATGAGTTATATATAATCAAGTTGTTGGCCAAGGGGACTCCATGGGAATCTACCAAATAACCAGGGCTATTACAAAGATTATTGGCTGCTCTCCACAGACTGAAAGGACTAAGAGGACATGTACACACCCATTGAAAATAGAGAAATCAAGCTGGTGCCTACATAGAGACTTCACAACCTACCTACTAGTGGTCATGTCATGGTACTAGAAGTTATTCTGCACACTATCAACGAAGCAAAGTAAACACCAATTCAGCTACAAACCCTTTGTTCTACAGTGGTGACCTGACTCCAAGATATGCTGGTGCTTTGGTAGCACAAACCTTGTAAGAGTAACCACCACTGTCTGATGGATTTAAGGCCCACTCCATCAGATGGAAAACATCTCCAACACTCCTCATGTTGCCAAGAACCTGAGACCAGATAGGACAGGGACCTATGGGAAAACCAAATAATATTATTCTGTTAAAGTTATGTAGCAATAAAATTACTTCTAAGGTCATTCTGCCATAGTCATAGATAACTGTGTTACTCAGCCACTCTCAGAGAAGCTTCCCCTTGGAGTAGATGGAAACAAATACAGAGACCCACAGCTGGACAATGTGCCAAGAAAGTGAGACTTTGTAAATAGGATGTTTCCATTAGTGCCAACTCCTCTGGGCTGAGGGAATCCTATGGAAGGAGAAGCAGAAAGATTCTAAGATATGAGTCAGAGGAGATGGAGGACACTAAGGAAACTGTGCCTCCTAAACAGAGCACACACGTGAACTCGCAAAGACTGTGGAACATGTGCAGCACCTGCACAACTCTAAGGTCAGAGGGAATCCAAGAACTGAGAAGGAAAGTGAACACAAGTAACTCTCTCTAACCCAGAAGCTATCTCCAAATAATAACTATTTACAAATGTGAAGAGGTTAGCAACCTCATAGGGAGAATAACAATATCAACCAACCAGACCCCCCCAGAGCTCCCAGGGACTAAACCACCAACCAAAAAATATACATGGAGTGACCCATGGCTCCAGCTGCATGTGTAGCAGAGGATGGCCTTGTTAGGCATCAGTGAGAGAAGTCCTGGGTCCTATGAAAACTCAGTGCCACAGTGTAGGGGAATTCCAGGGCAGGGAGACAGGAGGAAGTGGGTGGGTGAAGAACACCCTCATAGAAGCAGGGGGAGGAGGGAATAGGATAGGGGGTTCCCAGGGGGGAAGCCAGGGAAAGGGATAAATTTGAAATGTAAGTAAAGAAAATATCCAATAAAAATATGGGGAAAACAAGAAAAATCTAATGGCATCTCATCTCACTAGGTAAATAAACCACTCTTAATGATAGGCCCCATGCCCAACACAAAGGAACCAATAAAAAATAATGCCTTCAATTACATCATTGAAGGTTTTTGTTTGTTCTTTTGTTTCATGATATTCTGTCAGAGCCTTCCTTTTTAACCTTACAGGTCCTTTCTGTGTGTATTATGGCATCTGGTTTCTATAAGATTCCTATGTGTGCAGACCTGTGTGTTTACATATGTGCAGACCTGTGTGTTTACATATGTGCAGACCTGTGTGTTTACATATGTGCAGACCTGTGTGTTTACATGTATTGCTTGTACTTTTTCTCTGGCTCTTCCTTCCCCTCCTCCCTTCCTCTCCCTTTTTCTCTCCTTTTTAATTCTTTCTCTTCTTCATCATCCTCCTCCTCCTTTTAATTTGTCCTAGTCTAATTTGTCTGGTTTTATATTTTATTTTATTACTATTCTTTAGCTGTTTGTTTGTTATAATAAGGTACATAAAGAGTATGGATTTTGATGGAAGGGAAAGTGGGGAGAATCTCAAGTTGTTTGAGGAGGTCAAACCATAATCATAATATACTATGTTTTTAAATTTACAGACCTTTTAAATAAAAGGGAAATAGAAATTTAAAGAAATGTATACAGATAGCAGCACTTTCCAAACTTTAGTTCTTTCAACCTTTCTCCTTATGCTACTCCCTCTCTTGTGAGGGAGGCAATGTGATATAGATTTTCCAGTTATGGATGAGCACCCCATAGTCATTTATTCTCTACACCTCCACTGGTTTTGAGTCTCTGTATTAACCATCATATATTCAGTAGTTTCTATTACAAAAAGAAACTCCTCAGATCAGGGATAAGACTTGTACTAGGCAATGGGAATAAAGTTATTTAGAGAGCAGTGTTGCTACTATGTATCTTTAGAAAAATAATAGTATTTTGGATTATGATTCGCCCAGTCATGGACTCCTGGCCAGGTTTATCAGATCTGTCCTGTGGCAGTGGATGTGTGTATGAGCTGATCCTGGATAAGAATGTAGAACCTAATCTAAATACATTGTATTCATGTATTACATTACCAAATATTAAAAAAAATGTTAAAAAGCATATTCATGTATACCCATGTCTTGGTGATTCTAGATATCAAAGTTTAGACAGTTTCCTCTGTTTCAGATCCCATCCACTTGCATATTAATATTTCTAATATAAGAAGCCTCACCAAATTATCAGCAGAAAGGAAATCAAAAGATCAACAAAGATCATGACTTTATTCATGACAACTATGTAGTAGCAATCCCATTTACATTTTAAAGTGTTCTATATGTGTCAAAAAAATAAAGATTTTCTGTTTGGAATATTTGTTGTTTTCCTAAAGGCAAGAAACAATTTAAATTCTAGATTAAGTTTCAGTCAAGTGTGGCCTGAAAGTAATGAATTAGTTGATCTTGACATAAAATTATCACAAACATGATAGCAATAAGTATTGGATATTTGGTTTTAGTAAATCTTACTATTCTGTCCTCCAATATGAATAATTTTCAAATATACATTTAATACTGTCATTTAAAACGACAAGATGACTCAAAGCAAGACAAAACTAGTACACACAGGAAACAGTGAAGAACAGATCACATGGTAAACTAATAAACTAAGGAGTCCTCACTGAAAATGGCAAATGCTGTATCAATTATAAATCGTGCTACGTGATAAATGAGTAGAGTTGCTGTGTTTGTGGAGTGGTTCAGATTAGAACAAATTTGTATATGTACAGAAATCATTGCACCAGCTATATATCATCCCATTAACATGTTCAAAGCTCAGATTCTCCCTGGGTAAAAGTAAGGTTAATGAAGATCATTCTGACTCTGACAATTGATAGTTTCTTTGAAGGTCACTAGGCTGGATTGTATCCCATGCCTCAGTCCCTTTATTTGCTTCTTTGTTTCTTTGTTGTTTGGTTGATTGGCCTAGGGCCTTAGACTCCTGATTTGTCTGTGTGTGGATGTGTGTGTGTGTGTGTGTGTGTGTGTGTGTGTGTGTGTGTGTGTGTGTGTGCTCGCGCACACGTGCATGTATGTGGGCATAGTCACATGCAGTTATGCAGTTCTCGGAATTGAAACCAAGGCCTCCCTCACAGGAGACCAGCACTCTAATCCTGAGTTTCACAGCCCAGTTGTGTAATCCACTTTTATTTCAGAAAAGTTTTCCAAGCCAAATCATTTTAAATTTCCATGTTTGTGGAAAAAAATAGTTGCTAAGTTTCAGTAAGAGTGCATTCATCTTTAAAATCCAAAACAGCATTTCTATGCAATTAAAATTGATTGGACTCCTAAGTGTCCAGGCATAGAATAATCACCAATTACGATTGTAGAGAAATATTAAAAAGTTGTTAGCTACTCATCTTTTTCTGCAATCATACTGTGTTTTTCCTTATAAAATTATTGTGATAGAAGACTAGAAATTTACTTGGAAAGCCAAACTGTAACAAGTTCTTCGGAGTTTTACGTGGAGAAATTGGTGGCTCCACACATCATCATGTAAGAGGTGTCAGTGAACATAATCATATGCTATACTTCTTGCCATACTTACTTGTAACTAAACAGTTTCCAAACTAAAATCCACATATTTTAGGTAGATTTCTGCATTACAACATATTCCAACAACAGTTTGTCTCGGCTGAATAGCTTTTGCTGGAAAGCACTGGAAACTGCCACAACTAATAGGCAGATGGGATCATCCTAGTGCAGTCCATTGGTGCTGCTCTAACAAAACATCTTGGTTTATGTAACTTCCAAAGAAGAGAAATGCATTTCTTATAGTTCTGATCTCAGAAAACTCACAGATTTGGACCCAGCATATTCAACTAGATGGGAAAGGCTGTTCTATTTCCAATAGGGTCCCTTTATGTGGCATTCTCCAGGAGAGAGGACACTGTGTCTTCACACGATGGGAAGGACAGAAGGGAGGAAAAGGAGTAAGCCCCTTCCCTCAAGTCACTTTATGTGGATCCTTACTCTATGAGAACCCTGTTCCCATTATTTAATTCTCTGCCCAAATTGTTGTTCTTACATTTCAATTTAACATGAAGGCTAGAAAGGGAAATCTATTCAAACCACAGTGTTTACATAGTTGGCATCTGTGTTAAGAAAATCCATGACTGAGGCTTCAAACTAGAATATCTATATATGTTCTCTAAGAATTTGTTTCCTCAGATCATGGTAGCTTCAAAGAAGTCGGAGTTTATATCAAGAGACCAGGGCACAGAATTGAGTATTGTTCAACAAGCAAATACAAGGTTAGCTATCTCATACTATTTACAGAAGAAGATTTGAGGGTGTGCAGTGTCTTTCTGCAGTTTCCTATGAGTTATAAATGAACCAGTGGTCCACATAGATTCAAGAGGTAAGAAAAAGTATTTATTATTTACTTTGTGTTCATGCCAAGCCAGCCATGAAGAAGGATGATAACAGTAGTACTGGGACAATTATTTGTTGCTTCTGACCCAAATCTAATGTTTTATTGCTTTCTTTATTACATGTTCTTTACTTGACTTAAGAAAATCCACAAAGTTCTGTCTTGAGTCAGGTCCGTAAGCCCAGCTAAACAGGAGGCTAAAGTAGAAAGGACCAAAGATCAAGGCCTGCCTGTACAACATAGAAAATCAACCTCAGTGCTCCAAAGAGGTTTTTCTGATTTATGATTAAAGAATTAATGTCCCCAGAGTGAGTTTATTTTGTTATTAAGGCAGAGGTAAAAATCATCAGCTTATGCTTCAAATATAACCCACTGAATTTCTACAGAATTACATTAGATCAGTTATCTCTCTTGTTTTCAGTACTGATCATGACGGTGCTAACACTACAGCAGAGTTGAGCAGTTGCTACAGAGGCCTCTAGTATTTACTACATGAATCTCCACTTTGAGCTAGAATCTCTTTTTGAGCCAAAGGCTTAGACAACCAAGGAGTCCTTTTGCATGACACAAAGACAGGATGTTTATATAAGAGGGAGGGGACCTAGGACATGTCAGAAGTTTCCTTATCATTTTCAGTCGCTTTGCCCATGATGCAGAATTGCAATTCTTGAAAAGTTGGTTTCACAATGACTAAAGTATTAGAAGGAATCTTGCCTGAAGTCTGAATGGCAGAGGGATTTAAAAGAAAAAAATGAAAATATTTTGTATATCTTATGTTAATGAAGAATTCATATCTTATTAATCAAATGCATCTGAACCCTGAAGAATTGAATTCAAAGTAAATCCTTTGTTTACTTTTGTCTACTTTTTGCATACAAGAGATTAAATGGTGGTCTAAATGACTTGCAAGAGACTAGGTCTTTATAGCAAGCTGGTTTTACTCCCTTTGTTTAGAGTCAGACAATGGTTGTTTCTTTTTGTTACCCAATTATTTTCACCATTTTCTCAATTGTAACTTTAAAAATAATAGATATTTATTAAAAATAAAGAATAATGATTTATATATATATGTATATATATACACATATATTAGAAGTAAATTTGAAAACTTGCTCTAGCACTTTCTTGACCATAAGGTTCACTATTATTCTTTAACTATCATATAATACTTTCATATAAAAGAAAACTCATATAGTCCATGCATAGCAAGTTAATAGTTGAAGCGAGCTGCCATTCTTGGTGTGCATGTAGAAAGGACTGATGTATGATACTGTTTTTCCAAGGTTGATATCATTTGATAAGCATACTATTATATGTGTGGTTCACTACAAAGTTTGTTATCTATTCCTGCTAGATGGAAAAATAAAAAGTGTTCTGTTAAGCATGTATGGGAAATTTTGCATGGCAGATAAGACGTCTTTGTGCTAAGTGAATATCTTTTGAAACAAAACACGTCTGATATAAAGAGTCTGCATCTGTGTTAAGCAAAAAATGCACTAATTAAATGTAAGGAGGTCTGAACGTGAATCGACTATGGAATTTGGGAATACAGTTGAGAGTCTTAGAATGCTTTCACCAACTTACCTATTAGGTAGAGTCTAACCATACTAGAATACGTTCACAGTCAGTAAAGTCATGTAATTGTTGTAACACAAATTCCTACCTCCTTTCAGGATGCTTGGTTAGGTAGAGGTCTGAATAGATGTTAAAATAGAAAGCAAAGGTCTAGGATACAGCACTTTTCTGGAATTCATGAAGTCCTGAATCTGATCCCCAACACTGTCTACAAAAGCGAGTACAGTGACACACATCCATATTACCCAAACTAAAAACGAGAAAGCAAAAGGATCAGGTGCTCAGGGTTCTCATTGGTTACAGGGAATTCCTGATATGCCTGATACACATGAGCCCCTGTCATAGAAAAGGAGAACATGTCTACACGATAGCTTAAGTGTATCACTACAGCAAAAATATAACAGACTTCTGAACAAATTTATGCACAAATCATACTCTCAATAATAAACTTTTGAAATGCGACACAGTTCAGTGCTTCTGGCCACTGTTAATACTGTCATTTTGGTGTTAGAAATCTTTGCTAAAAATAGCAGTATCTAGTATAGACAGTTCAATCAGAAAAAATATTTCCTAAACTATGATTTACAAACTACATTTAATAAAACCATTTCAGTAGAGCCTTCAGTCAAGACTGCTGCTGTCTGCATGACTCAGAGCCATGATTAGTAGCTCCATTTCAGAAACCTGTGTCCATAACAACTGTTTCCATCCTCTCTCTCTCTCTCTTTCTCTCTCTCTCTCTCTCTTTCTCTCTCTCTCTCTCTCTCTCTCTCACACACACACACACACACACACACACACACACACACACACTACCACGCAGAGCAAAAGCTAAAAATAATAAACTATCTTTAAAATACTATTTTATTGGAAATAATGGTAAAATTAATTTAAGATAAAGTAATAAATGTTTCTTATTTAGTGAGAGACTAATACTGCATCTGTCTTAATTCTGACAGATTGTTGTGTTTGAAAATAGAACAAGTCTTCATTAGATCAAGTAAACACATACACACACTTATCAGACATTAATTGTAAGAACACTATTTTGAAATAAAACATATTGGAATATTAATAAAATTCTAAATATATTATTCTAAATAATAAAATATATTGTAATAATTAACATATATTTAGATCTAAAATTTCTACCACTCCTCTTATTTCCTCTGCTGCCCAGCTTCAGATCTGGAAGATCAGGTTTATTGTGTGCTGCTAACAGAAAAGTTCTCTCTCTCTCTCTCTCTCTCTCTCTCTCTCTCTCTCCCTCTCTCTCTCTCTCTCTCGCGTGTGTGTGTGTGTGTGTGTTTATGTGTGTGCATTTGTGTGTACTTATGTGTGGGAGAAATAGAGACATACCAAGTGTGTGTGCTTGTGTTTCAGTAGGTACAGGAAGCAATTTTAGCTTCCATATAGATTTCAAAAGACATCTCAGATGGCTGCAGGACTGTCACAGACAGAACTTCTCCAGATCAGCAGAGCTTTCTGTGTGCAGTTATGCCTTCAGCAAAATGGAATGCATCAAATCCTTAGGGTCAGGGCCTTCTAGGAATAAATGAAAACAACCCCAGAAAAGTAAAGCATGAGGTAAGCAGCCCAGCAGTGCTGCATTCAGGGAAAGGACATCTATAGTCTTTCTGAAAAGAAAAGCAAGGAATTAAATACAGTTATTTTAAGCTATAAGGATTATTTTTTTCAAGGCCTAAAATTTCCTTTATCCTTCCTAATTCTCTTTTTTTTCTTCCTGTTTATATCTTGCCATTGCAGAATAGGGATATTTTAGTATAAATTGTACATTGAGTTTTGAGAATATCAAGTTTACAAGATATTCAGAGGAAATTTAAACTTGTATTTTGAAATGGATATTGAAACAAAATGTAACTGGAACTACTGAGATGGAATCATTGTGTATTGAAAAGGAATAGGTTGGGGCTAGCTTGGCATACTATGCAATGAATATTGATTTCTTCTCCATATTCATATTCAACCTGTATTTATAGTACTAGGACTTTTGGCTTTCTGTTAGTGGTTGGGACATGAAACCAAAGCTCTCTTGAGTAAAACTAGCACCTTTACAGAAGCATTCCAGAAAGATCCCTGATCCTTTCTCAAATGAAGTTGGAGTAATATGATGGCTTTTTAGGGAAGGGGACATCCACATTAGGATTCAGATGAGGTACAAACTAAGTGGTGTCTTGGTAGCCAATTTTCAGCTTCCAGAACTGTGCTTGAACTATGGGTCAGAGCATTTCTGCTGCTTATGACCCAGGGGTAAAAGCTATTTAATGAAAGCAGAGTCTTTGGGACTAACGCAGTCTTTATCTAGCTCTTGTCCCGAAATCTCAAAATAATATTTCTAGTTCTTTACAAATGGGTATGAGTTTCAATAAATGTTTCTAGGACATGCCTGAATGAACACCCATGCACAAAATAATTTTATAATTTCCCTTGGAATTCAAGCATGCTGATATGTACATATTTCTTATAACTATGCTCATGTTGCACTGAAAACAACAGTTGAATATCGAATACTAAAGCAAAGTACCTTCTACATATTCCTTCTGAAAATTGATTGAACTTCCCCATATGTTCATATAGGCAAATAGAAATATGTTGAATATATGTATATGTGTGTATAAAATATATATTGAAAAGATATTGTTTCTTTATAAATTCATGAGTATATTACAAAATTTTAAACAAATTAGGAGGACTAGAGGGAATGCTTAATGGTTAAGATCATTGGTTGTTTTCCAGAGAACCATAGTTTCATGGTTCAATTCTTAGTACACATACATCACACACACACACACACACACACACACACACACACACACACACACACACACACGAAGACTCATAACCATTTGTAACTCTAATTCTAGGGGATTCATAAACCTTGTCTGGTCTTCATGGGTGTTAATTGATGCACATATACACATGTAGGCAATGCATTTACATACATAAAGTATTTTTTAAATTGAACATTAACTACCAAGTGGTTTTGCAGCTATTGGGATATATAATTCATTATTTAATTCATAATCCAAAGTTTCCCTTTAATAAAGTTGTAATACTGAAATACCATTTTTATTAGAATAATCTTGCTTTATATATTACTTTAAAATAATGAAAATTTAATATGAAAATATTTTGTTGGGATTTGGAGATGTCTCTAGTTGTTTAGCTTTTGTTTATTATTCATATACCTTTAATGTTATTTTATTCCATGAGGAGGAAAGTGAAATATATATATATATATATAAATGTATATGGGAAATTTTATTTTATATGCTCCTGAATTTTCACTTTCTCAACACTTTGACATCTATCCTAAATTTCTCCCAGCATATTCAGTCTAGAATCATGTTCTATGATGCATAAATTATTTGCTAATTTTCTATGTTTATCTCACATCATCTTGCAAATTTATTAATAAATTGTTATACATAGCAAAGATCATCTGTAGACATTGACACTAGCAAGGCATGCAAATGTTTATTTCCAGACTCCCATTTAATGCTGAGATTGTATTACCAATTTAAAATATAATATTTGCAAATCATACAGCAATTTTCATTTCTCTAATCTGAGAAAATAAATATATCATACATAAGCAACCAGATTTCCCTTTTTGCGATGTTTCATTTATGCTCTTGAAGTATTATTTCTTTGAGACTCTCTGCCTTCTCATTGATTTCTAGGTGTAAATTACATAATCTATAGACTAATATTTTAACAACTAAAATGTTGCATTCATAATAGTCTTTCAATCTGTGCGCACAAATATGATATTTTAATCTGTGTATGTTTCATGTATGTGACTTCAGGCATGTGCATGCCAAGAGATGTAGATTTCAGAAATCTACTGTAGGTGTTCAGTCCTTCCCTGTTTGAGGCAGGGACTCAGATCACAACATCTGCTAGACTTGCTGACTCCTCAGCTATGGGGGGACTGTCTCTACCTTCTGCTGAGATTAAAGAAGTGAGCTGTTGTATGTAGTAAACCAGAACTTTACATGTGTTCAGGACACAACCCCCTTTCTCAAGCTGGTGCAGAAATGCTCTACCCAATAAACCATCTCTCCAGCATCATTTTCAGACTGAATGAGAGAGCCAGTGCAGGTATGGGTGTTATAATCTCAAGTTCCACCATCTATGAGTGGGTATTTTCTAACTTTCATACGTGAATCCAGTTTTAATTCTCATAAGACAGAGGCTACATAGACTTCCCTTCATAATTGGCGCAGACGCTGAGATCCCGGTTCCTAAGCCAATAAACTCTTGCTACAGTTCCAGCACCATGCCAGTCTGATTCCTGTCGTGACTACATACCAACGGTCTGAAACTGTAGGCAAGCCCCCAAGTAAATGCTTTCTCTCATAAGTCATGGTGTCTCTTCACAACAATAGAATAGTAACTAAAACAATATTGAATAACCAATTATAGGGCTCATCCCTGGAGAGGGCTATTTCTACCTCTTTCAGCATTCCTTTAATTGCCTAGTTACTTTTCTGAGTTGAGCCCCAGGAGATTTTTCCCTTTCATATAAGCATGTTTCCTTGTATTTTACTTACTCAGACCATAGTGTGCCATTATGAAATGATATATACAAGTAACATTAAACAGACTAATCTAACAACAGCATTTAAAGGGTGGAAAAGGTGATATTTAAGAGAGAGGAATGTGTGGTTGTAAAGTGGAAGGGTTGAATGGAGCAGTGGAAAGGGACAAAATAATGTGATGACATTTTAACAATGAATAACTAAATAGAAATATTCAGGAAACTTTCACCTCTACTATTCATGTACTATTTTTTGTCGTTATTATTAAATACACAACATTATTTTTCACACATAGTATTTGTATTAATTGTAAGGGAATTTCATACAGTGCACACTGATCACAGTTGCTTTCCATTCCTCCCATGTCCACCCTCCTCCCCTGTGGACCTCCCCCCATGGACTGTTTGGATTTTGGAAGATGGTTTAACAGAAGTGTTTGATGTCTCGCAATCTCAGTTGTGAGTCTGAAGTAATCTATACCACTGCAAGAGAAGCTTCCTTGCCCCTAGCTGCAGATTGTGTGCATCATTGTTTCAAGTTGTAGCTCAGATCACAGCCATGGTTTCCAGTGGCATCAGATACCACGGACGTCAACATAGCCTCTGATGGCACCACAGACCACAGAAATCTATTAAAGAGATTTAATTCAGAAACTGGGCCCATTCTTCATCATAAGGATCTTGTGATAACTGTAATGCTTGAAGCCTATGCGTAGCATTGTAAGCCTGCACTCTCCTGTCACCCCACCCCAGGTCAAACAGCTTGAGTAACATGGCTCCATGCTGAGAGCTCGGTCAGCAGTCAAGGGGCATCATTGTCCTAGCATGTAGAAACAGGACAAGGAATACCTGAGTGTAGATCTTGCCCTTCCATTGACAGAGGCTGGAGGACCAACCCTACCCAGAGACATCATGCACCTTTATCTGCTGCCCCTCCTGTTTCACCTCTTTCCACAGAATGCTTCTGCCCTGTTTTGCCACCTTTTTTCTTTTTATTTATTTATTAATTATTTTATTTATTTATGACCCAAAGTTGTCCCTTTCCTGTGTGCTTTGCAGAGTTCTTCCTGCATTCACCCTCCCTTTTTCCTCAGAAAGGTTGTCCCTCACTCTGAATCCGATTCCCCGGGGCATGAAGTCTCTACAGGGTTAAGCACATCCTCTCTTACTGAGGCCAGACAAGGCCTTCCTCTGCTGCATATGTCCTGAGGGCTTCAGAGCCTGTGTAGGCTCTTTGGTTGGTGGCTTAGTCTTTGGGAGCACCCAGGGATCAAACAACTTTTTAAAATCATCTTTTCATTAGACCTGTCTTATTTTAGTTGTTCCAGAGAGACTATATACTATGATGGCTCATTCTCTATACTATGACTTTCCTGCTAAGCTTCCATGGGCCTCTCAGATTCATCACAAAACATTTTATTAAATAATGTAATATTATTGTTAGGTAATACATTATTATTAATCAATACAACTATATTGTGAATATATTTAAAAACCAATCATAGCTATTCTATAGCATAGACTTTATGCAAATACCATGTTTTTTTAATTTAATTTTATTTGCTTTTACTTATTCACTTTACATCCTGCTCACTGCCCCTCCCATAATCCTTTCCCCATCCCCTCTCCCCTTCTTCTCTGAGTGGGTGGAGGCCTCCCTGGGTATACCCCTACCCTATCACTCTGTGAGACTAAGGTGCTTCTTCTCACACTGAGACCAGAAAAGGCAGCCCAGCAAGCACTCTCAGTTTGGGTATCTGGGGAAAACTCTAGAAGCAATCCAATCATCCAAATATTAATACTTGTATTATATACACCTCCACCTTCCTTCCTCCCCCCATTTTTATTTATTTTTATTCATCAACCATTATTGGGATAGGGTATGCATAGGAAACATCAGTTATTTTAATTCACCTTTCTTAAATTTCTAATTATTTCTCTTCAATTATACCCCAGAGGATTGAATATTTAGTGTTTTCTTCATTTTTCCCTTTAAAATACTCTTCTGTTAATATTCATGTTTTGATGCTAATATCACCCCCCAAAAAAGCACAATGAGACATCAACTCTGATTTTATTGAATTTTTATAAGAGATTAAAATAAGTAAGTGAACTTACTTGTTTTTGAGGCTGTAGTTACTGAGTCAAGTTGCATGTGAGTGGTTTGCGCATGTTTGCTTGTGTGCATGCTCGGGACCACGCATAGGAAAGTCTTGTAAATGCTCCATTTTATTTAAGTTGAGCTTCCATGAATACATACATGTCACATGGTTGTAGGTATGTGAATCTGTGAGAGCAACAATGTGGAGTTTTTCAGTGTTTTCATCTCATGTGTTTCTCCTTGAATTGTTAAGCACAGAAGCAAAGCACAAACATAAGACCATAGATCCAGGGAAAAACAGATAGCCTATCTCTTTTTTTCTTTCTCTTCTCACAAATATGAGTTTGAATCTCGGTAACATCAGGATAATCCAAATGGCAATTATCATTTTATGAATTTTACTAAAATAAAGAATAGCAAATTTGATATCTTTGGTTTACTTCATAGTTGTCTGAATCAACCATATTCTAATATCATTCTGTCCAAATAGCTGATTATCAAATTGTTCTTTTGAAAAGGTAACATTTATTTTTATTTTAAGTGTGTGAGTGTTTTAGGTGTCTGCATATCTTTGCACCACAGGCATGCAGTGTCTGTAGCAGCTGGAAGAACACAGCAGGTTCCCTGTGATCTATGTCATAGATGGCTGAGGGCTGCCAGTTGCTGCTGGCCATTGAACTCCAGTCCTCTTGAAGAGTACTCAGCACTCATAACGGTTGAGCCATCTCTTCAGCCCCTCTCTTAAATTTTTTTTAAGATAGATATAAGCTTAAGTTGTGAAAAGAAAGAAAAGACAAAAAGCATTCTGGTCTCCCACTGTATCACACTACTAAATGTTATTATATCAAATGAATAAAAACGTAGGACGATCACATTGGTCTTTAGTAGCTTTAGGTTGTTTCCTTTAAAATGGTTAATAGTGGCTGTAACACTCAAAACTCCCTTCTTTCCACACACAGGATCTTAAATCACATGCACCCACACTGTTTCTGAGTTTATTTTCTACTTTATTAAGGTCTCTGCTCACAGACCTCACAAGATAAAATTTAAAATGAAACAGTGAGACCCTTGGATGTTAGGCTTTCTGCCATACTGGCCTGAAGAAAGAAATGCTTCTCCTGCATGTTGTGAAGAGTGGGTATCTCTATTCACTTATTAAATTCAATGTTATCAAATGACATTTTTAGTAAATAGTTAACAAATTGAGGCAAATACACAGCGTGAAGAATAGCAGGATACAAGAGTCCCTCACCTGTATGACCGGCCATGCTTCAGACACACAGTTCCTAGATCTCCACGATTCTACCCATGGGAAAGTTTAGGCATGAATACCAGAAATAGAGCCTTTAGACTTGGGAAGAAAGTTGAAACTCATTAGTTCTTTCTCTGCCATTTAATCTAATCTGATTACTTCTGTGTATTAAATCCCACTGCTCCATTCGAGATATATAAAGCTTCAGAGCAACAAGCCTAAGCAGAGAATAAAGGTTTCAACCTTGATCAGACCCGGTAGCACGGAAGGACGCAATGATTTTACTGTGTTTGTTGGGCATCTTGCTCCCTCTACTTTTGAGTAACTTTTGGATAAATATATCACACATTTATTGAGATCTTTTGTCATTTTATAAAGATTTAAAATTCATAACGGCTGTATACTCCCGATGGAATTTATCTTTATTCATTCTAAACACACCTCTTCATTCCATTAAGTTATTTTAAACTTTAACTTTCTGTTGTTTCTTGGTCACACTTTTTTTTGAGTTTTACTTTGCCATCATTTACATAGAAAATCTTTCATTTATTTAGTTCTAAGTTTTTATAATAAATAAATTTTAAATTACAAGCATGTCTCTCATAATTAGCTAAATATGCCTTACTTTATTTTTTATTAAATTATGTTATTTATTTACATTCCAAATGTTGACCCTCTTCCTGGTCCCAGAGTTCATCACACTATCCCCTTCCTCTTTGCTTCTGAGAAGGTGCTTCTTCCTCCTATCCATTCCCTTTTCACCCTCCCCAACATCCCCCTTCCCTGGGGGAATCAAGTCTCTACAAAATTAGGCATGTCCATTTCCAAGAGGCCATTAAAGGCAGTCCTCAGTTACACGTATGTGGAGGGCCACGGACCACCCCATGTATGCTGTTTAGTTGGTAGTTCCCGGGGTCTGGATTAGTTGACACTGTTGATGTTCCAATTGGATTGCCATCCTCTTCAGTTCCTTCAATCCTTCCCCTAATTCTTCCATAGGCATCCCCATCCCCATACAATGGTTGGCTGTAAGTATCTGTCTCTGTCTCAGTCAGATGCTGCTAGAGCCTCTCAGAGGACAGTCACGCTATTCCCCCATCTGTATGACATGGCATCAAGAATAGTGTCAGGATTTGGTGCCCAAGCATGGGATGGATTCCAAGTTGGGTCAGTCACTGGATGACCTTTTCTTCAAACTCTGCTGCACTTTTGTCTGCATTTCCCTTATACAGAACAATTCTGGGTCAAAAAAAATTGAAGATAGATGGGTGGCCCCATCTCTCCAATAGGTGCCCTGTCTATCTACTAGAGGTGACCTCTTCTGGTTCCATTTCCCCACTGTTGGGCTTTTTGCCTAAGATCATCCCCACTGAGCCCTGGAAGACTTTCACATCCCAGGTCTCTGGGACTTTCTAGAGGTTCCCTCCCAACCCTGCATTTTTCCATTCTTTCTTCTGGCCTTCTGGGCTTCTTTCCTATCTCCCCCCACCATACCTGATCCTGCCCCCTTTTCCCCAGCTATAACACTCCTGGGCATATACGCAAAAGATGCTCCACCATACCATGAGGACAGGGGCTCCACTATATTCATAGTAGCCTTATTCATAATAGCCAGAAGTTGGAAATAACTCAGATATCTCTCAACTGAAGAGTGGACACAGAAAATGTGGCTCATTTACACTGTGAAATACTACTCAGCTATTAAAAATAAAGACTTCACGAATTTTGCAGGCAAATGGATGGAACTAGAAAATATCCCAAGTGAGGTAATGCAGACTCAAAGGACATGCATGGTATATACTCACTAATAAGTGGATATCAGCCAAAATTACAGACTACCCATGAAAGAACTCAGAGGCTATATGAAATTTAACAACAAGTCCCAAGTGAGGATGCTTCAATCCCGCTTAGAAGCAGGAACATACTAATAATTGCCTTACGTTCTTTAAGAAAATTTTGCCTGGTAACATTTGCAAATTAAGAACTGGCATTGTTAGGAGCTGCTGTAAACTACAACAAATTAAGAGAAAAGTCAACCCCCCCCCAAAGTATGTCTTGCTTAGGAGCCATTTCCTGGTTAGACACAATACATGCTCAACTCATATAGGAAACCAATGATAGAATGACATAAAAATTCTACCAAAGTCTATGAGATCAATCAGTGAGTTGTTGGAATGTTTGAGGGGATTCCTACAGGGGTAGGGAGAGACAGCACAACCTGAATCATCAAACCCACTACAGCATGTGTGAAGACTCACAAATGGTGCGTATCTGGTGCACTCTGCTTGCTTTCAGCAGCTCCTAAGGACTGAGAATATCCTCTCTGCAAATGGCTGGACTTGCAGGGGGACAGTCTCTTAAAAAACTTGTGTCTGCTTTCCTATGCATGTGAATCTTGTTTTAATTTCTGAGTTTTGTAAGCTTTCTCCCTGCTTTCTGGAGGGAAAGTTTCAATTCAGAGGGAAAGTTTCAATTCAGAAGACATATTGTACCTCTCGGTGTTAGTACGTGGTCAATAAGTCTACATAGTGACCTTTAGGCCTTTCTTTTCCACAATGAATGAGACAACATTATCTCCAAAACCCACTGTATTTCTTTGGCTTTTTCTCCTCCTAGGTGTGTATATAATAGAGAGTGATGAAAAGACATGCAGACATATATTGATTTCATGCCACCCTAGCAGATATAATTTATTGAACTATATTTAAGTACGTACTGTGGCATAAACCATTATTTGACTCTTTTTAATTGTATTAATACACGAGGAGGGCTGGAGAGATGGCTCAGCCATTAAAGGCTAGGCTCACAACCAAAAAAGTAATACACTAGGAAGTTAGGCCTGCAAAATGAGGATAATATAGTAAAGAGGTTTCCAGAGTTTTGATTGGATACTGATTATTTTACATCTCTTAGACATACTTCATCATTTGGAAAAGATGTAACCATTATGATTCATTTTCATTTTAAACTGCAGGAGAATTTCCATATATTCAACCTTCTTAACCTAATCCACCATGCTCTCTTTCCTAAGGTTACTGGTTACATGCTTTGTAGTGTACCATTTAAATGTGCACCTTTGCTTTAGACAATGCATACATAGAGAGAGATGAAATGTTGAGGATGAAGCTAACTCAATTATTTTCTTCACTACTTATGAGCCTACTCTTTCCTGAAAGGAACTGGAGAGGAGTGGATCCTGGGGAGAAAGGAGGTGTCAAAGTGGTGAACTGGGAGGAATGGTGGGAGGGGAAACTCTGGTCAGGATGCATTGTATGTGAGAATAAATTTTTAAAAAGATAGGAAGAAATACTCAATGTGGATAAAAAAATATCCATTTGCTTGGTTAGTTCTCATCACCTTGCTAAATGAAGTAAACATAGCATGAATTTGAACAATTACCCATAATCTTTGTGACAGAGAATGTTGTTTGTCATGTATCCATGGATTCATAAATATGTTTATGTGCACATATGTATACTAAGTAGATATGAATAGATAGAGTTCCCAACTATGCACTAGACAAGGTTCTAGAAAAGATAGATGCAGACAGAACAACTAAATCCTGACAACAATACACTAAATTATACTCCCCGTATTGTAAAGGATAAAACACACTCACAGAGACAAATAGCAATTACTAAAACATAGATTCACACATAAATCCTCTAGCTAAAAAAGCAGGAAGTTGTTTTGTTTGGTTTTGTACAATAATCTGTCAGGCATATTAGTTTAAAAGAATCCTTTGCTTGCTGGGTTTGGTTGGTGATCACACACAAATGACATTTTTATTTTTGCATATGTAAATACTTGTTTATTCGCTTACTTTCTATCATAAGAGTGAAAGCAATGGGTCAAAGAGTGAGTATTGAATTTCATACATTTATCAGTCAGGTGATAGATCAATATCTAGTCACCTTCATCAATATTAACCTTAACTCATTTCAAAGTCACATGAAATTGCCTTTGGTTTATACTAACAGTGTGGAAAACAGAGTAGACTTTTCACTGGTTACTACTAGGAAAAGTGTTTAGTTTCATGAAACTAATTCAGATGTCAATATGTTAATGAAATAAAAAATTTAAAAAAGCTTTAAAAATGTATATCAACCTAAATTTCTTTAAAGTTTAAGTTCAGAGTTGGCTGTGTTGCTTGAGGTCATTGAATCCTGAGAAGCACACAGAAAGAACCAGAAAGCCACAATTTAAATCAAAATCTGCACTATCATAGCAATAACTTGATTTATGCAATGGTCAAGAATTGCATTTTCTAACTTACAAAACTCCCCTGAGAGACCTGATGCTTTTGTAGAGACCTTGAAACCAGAGCAGCTGTTATATTCCAATTAAAAAACTGTAAGTGTGCATGGGGTTATGTAGAAAAGGAGAGGCTATGTCTACCATCACCTCAAGTCATACCAGCCAGGAGAAGTCTTCCGGTAAATTCAGCCTTGTTCTGAGAAGCTGTAGTCAACTGTCTTGTGTTCCTGGAGGGATGCCATGCACATCTAAATCACCAGGCAATTTAAGCTCCATGCAATATATTTGCTAGTGAATGACAGTCATCTGTCCCCAGTGAAAGATGAGCACAGCCAAACTTCTATATTGGTTTTCATTTTGCAACTAACCCATTTGTCTGCTTACTTGGAGTGTGAGATGGTGCTCTCAAATACTACAGATGAAAACTCTGTGAGATTCTCAAAGAGACATCTGTATCTTATTTCCCTTGCATTATGGTGACGCACTCCCTATCAATATCTGGAGGACCTTTCTTTAATTGCTGCAGTTATAGACATGAAACACAACTCCTCTCTCTATCTGGTTAGAAAAAGATTTTCAGGCAATTAAAATAACAGTTTTTTAATAGTTAAAACTACCAATAGTGGAAAATGACTAATTTAAATAAATTTTAATTAACAATTTTCCACATTCAGGAGATAATATAGCCCATGCCCAGTTCTCATTCTAAACAAGTTTTTTTCAATAAATATTTTGAAGGTGGTGTTGAAGAAATGACCCAGGGGTAAGAGCACTGCTGGTTCTTCCAGAGAATGCTCATTTGATTTTCATTGCCCAATCTCAAGTCATAACTTCCTGTCCAGTTACAGACACCTCTTCTGGACTCCTGAGGCCCTGTGCGCATGTGGGGTAGGTACGTATACCTGCTTGAAAAAACAGTCTTAGAAAAATGTTTTGAAGTCAGCATGAAAGTGAAAAGCCTTCTGTATTCTCATTAAAACTTTGATAACAATACTGTTGTATACCTAATAGAATCTACTGGGTAAAAGTATTATGTATCTTTTATGGCAAATGTTTTCATAGTGTATTACATTTGGATGTCTATAAACATTATTTCCTGTTGCTGTGCATGTCATTAAACCAGTTGTATTACGGGTAACTTCCTGGATTCATTACAGCATGGGGTATTTGATAGTTTGGTTTGGTTAAGATGTTCTGTTAAATGTTCGCATACATGATAGATCCTTTTCCTGAAAAACACATTTCTATTGATCATCGCTTTAGTATAATAAGTAGTTCTGCACTGAGAAAATAGCTTTTATATATGCAAACAGGTTTTACATGTGAGGTTGTACAGTATATCTATTCATTTCTATGCTGAATTCTTAATAGCAAAAAGCAGTTCTCCAAACTAACTGTGCAATTTAAACTATTAATGCCTTTGGGATTTCCAATCCCCTCAAACTCCTGTTGACTTTTGTGTGAATTGTTCATTTATACATGTTAATCTTAGAATCTGAGTTTTGAAATTCCTGGTAGGGATGTGACTGAGTAGACACTTGATTTTTAAAGTTAACTTTTTGTGAAATCATTATATTATTGAGGTTCTCTGTGTAAAGCTCAGAATTGTTTGGATATTCTTTAGTTCCTTTTAATAGAACTTCTGGGAACTTCCCATATTGATATTGCATATTTTCTTCCTTTCCCATTAGAGTTGCAAAACCATGTAAACAAAACTTCTGGTTGAAAGTTGTATTGTTTTGCATGTGGAAATTTTCCACCTGTATCATAAGAATCTTTCTGTAGTCATAATTGTATGACTCTATATTAGCAGAGGGTTCCTGTAAAAAACAATCCTAATAATTTAGGTTACATTATTTTTAATTATTACAGTCTTTTCTTTCTCGCTTTTTGTTTTTCATTTCTGTTGAATCTTGGTAGTTCATCACTTATGACCATTTGTTTCTTCTCTTTAAGGTAGTACACATTTAGTAAATTATTTAATTTCTCATTGGCTTGGAATTACATGTCATTACTTTTAAGTTAAGTTTTTTTTTAATTTCTTATTCAACAAGCTTTTAAAACTATGATTGTGCTCTGAATCTTAAGACTATTATTGCTTCCTCCATCCAATTAAGGGTTTAATCTATCGTTGATACATGTTATATTTTAGATAATGAATTTTGAATCTTATTAAGTAGTATTTTCCTCTATCAAATTACTTTTTATCCATTACTCTGTGAATAGAATTTAATTATGCTACATGGCCTATTTTTTTCTTAACATTTGTAGACTCTGAATAAGGCTGATTTATTATGTCTATTCTTAAAATAAAGTACAAATTTCATTTGCAAATAATGTATTTAGATATTTGTTGTTTCTGAACTTGTATGTGCTATAAATTTCAGATTAACTATATGCAGTTGCCAAGACTTTCTAACATTAAAAATTGTTACATTTTTCCTCTTTGTTTTATTTTGTCATCATTTAGATTTAAAAATACTCACAGGAGGAAATACTGAGACAAAGTGTGGAGCAGAGATGAAAGGAAAGGCCAGCCAGAGACTGCCACACAGGGGGATCCATCCCACATGCAGTCACAAAACCCAGTCACTATTGGGGATGCCAAGAGGTGCATGCTGACAGGAGCCTGATACAGCTGTCTCCTGAGAGATTCTGTCATAACCTTACAAATACAGAGGCGGATTCTTGCAGTCAAACATTGGACTGAGAATGGGGTTCCCCAGTGGAGGAGTTAGAGAAAGGACTGAGTTAGCTGAGAGGGTTTCCAACCCCTCAGAAGAACAATAATAACAACCAACGAGACATTCTGGAGCTCCCAGGGACTAAACCACCAACAAGAGTATACATGGAGTGATCCATGGCTCTAGCCACATATGTAGCAGAAGATGGGCCTTGAGGGTCTCAGTGTGAGAAGAGGCCCAGGGTCCTGTAAAGGCTCAATGCTCCAATGTAGGGAGCCACAGGGCTGGAAGGCTGGAGGGAGTGGGTAGGTGGGAGAGCACTCTCATGAAGGTAGTGAGTGGGGAATGGGATAGGGAGGGTTCTGGAGGAGAATCTGAGAAGGGCAATAATATTTGAAATGTAGATAAAGAAAATATCCAATAAAAATGGGAAAATAAGTACCTCCCTTTTTAAAAAAAAAAGAATATATGCTTTGAATGATTTGTGAAACCCTATGGCTGGTTCTTAGTTCTGTAATTTGTTTTCTCATCATTATTTATTTTTCTTTCTTTCTGTTTTTCCTGATTCTAGTAGAATGTTCATGATAAGTTGAACATCCAGATAAACAATTTCATTTTGATTTACTTTATTCTATGTTTGATATAAGGTCTTGCTATGTATTCCATCTCAAAGTGGAACTATTATGTAGCCCAGGTTTTTGAGAAGATTACAATCATTTCCCCAGTCTCTTAAGTGCCACCTAACTGGTTCTCTGTATGTTCTATATTTCAACATAAATGTTTTTATTATTTTAACTTTTTTCATATTACATAAGCATTATTTTCTAGAAGCATCTTCTACTCTTTAATCAAGGAAATACGCCTAATGGATTGTATTTTTTTCCTCTTTTTCTCTTTTATTTTTTTCTCTCCCATTTATTTTCTTGTGTAACAATAGTGTTAACATTATATAAAGAAGGCATATATGCTACCTGTGTTCTGACTGACAAGTCATTATACAAGAGTGTACAGTAAGATAGACTCAACTTACCTTAGAGGACAGAAATGTCTAAGGTATGTAAACATTTTCAAACAGGCAGTTCTACACGAGTAGAGGTCTCATAGACTTTGCCAGTGCATGGTGTGGTAAAGTTTTATAGTGAGATTTCACTGTGATCAGAAGATTTTCATTGTTCTAGACTATAAATTAATGATATTTGACTTATAATACTCCACACAGGGGAGTACTCACTTATGTATAGGGCCATGAAAATAGTAATAGTAATCTGTAAGGCATTACTAATATTTCAAAAGTTTCACACTTTCCTTTACCACACAATCACCAAAGTGTCACTAGCTTTTGTATGCTATAAGTAAAGTTACAAAATGAACTTAGACAAGTGATTTCCTATTGACAAATACTTTATTACTAATCATTTTCTATAAATAACGGTTTGTAATTTTAATTGAAATACTTATTTCCCGATGCCCCATCCATGTAGAGGAAAAATACTTGAGTAACTGACAAATAATGGAATACATGTGGACTGCGTAGTTTCTACAGAATAGTCTGTTGTAATATCATAAATGATTGACAGACCCTGAAATCTGTCAGAAGCATATGGACTGCACAGTCTCTGTAGCAGAATCTATTGTATTATAGTAAAATAAAATAAATTATTGAGAGTGTAATATATATGAAGCATATGGACTGTGTAGTCTCCAAAGCAGAATCTTTTAGAATATAATAAAACATAATAAATGATTGGCAGATAGTGAAATATACAAGAAACATATGGACTGTGTAGTCTCCAAGGCAGAGTCTTTTGCAATATACTAAAACATAATAAAAAATTGACAGATAGTGAAAGACATAGGGAGCATATGGCCCGGGTAATGTCTAGAGCAGAGTCTAATTTAGCTTTGACACTGTCTTTTTGAGCTTTGTATAATAGCAGGCTCTGAACTATAGAAACAGCCTAGAGAAAGAATTTTCAAAGTCGGCTAGCCTGGCTCTGTTCCATCCCCATGGTGTTCTAACCTTACCTGGTCATCTCAGAGGTGTGTCACAGCGGTGATTCAACAGTGATGTGACTGCGCTAACCTTACCTGGTCATCTCAGAGGTGTGTCACAGTGGTGACTCAACAGTGATGTGACTGCACAGAGCCTCACAGTCTTAAAGCATCATACGAAAATGTTACCTTCTGCTTCTGACTGAATGCATTGGAGCTTTAAGAAAAAATTACCTTTTACTTCAAGGCCTCTCAATGCAATAAAAATGCATACAAATTGATCTTATAAATAATATATGGTAATGTTAGAAAATAGGGAATATAAAGAGATGTCAAAGAAACACTACAAAATTATAATAATTGAAACACTGATAGGTGGTTAAAGTACAGAAACCTTGAAGATACTATATAAATGAATGTAAATATTTTATTTATCAAATGCTAAATAAATGCAAATTCTAGTCTAAGAACTGTTGCAGTTGTCATTGACACAGGAGCAAAACAAAACTTTGCCTACCGACATCTAATTTTTTATAATGAGAGAAACAGAAAACTAGCACAAGAATGAAAATTCCCTGCTTTTCCAAAGGTAAGGACTCAGTGGAAAGATAAAAAGAAAGAGGGAATAGAAAGGTACAGAACCACCTAAAATCATCATTGCCCTCAATGGAATATGGTTGTGAGTTCATAGTAAATACGTTTCAAATTAAACAAAATAATTTGTTTGAAGTTCTTGATTATATTTCTCTGTTATGGAAGGAATCACCAATAACTTTCTCTGACTGTAGCATACGGACACACTCCCTGTTCTCAGCACCGGACCTCTATCAACTCCAGCTACGGTTTTAAGTGAAATCAGGTCAAGTCATTGTCATTTGTCTTAAAGCATGTAGGTTGCTATAACAATATACATTTAAATGTAAATTATAAACAGTAAGGACTTACTGTTTATGGTTCTAGGGCCCTAGAAGTCCATCCTCAATTGCCCAGTGGCTTTTGTATGTAGTAAAGTCTTCATAGCTGATGCCTTAATTGTTGTGCCATTTTGGTGTAGTAGACACAAGTAGGCATACATAAATGCCAAGAGCAGCAACCTGATTTATGAGGAATGCTAGAATTACTTACTAACAGTCTGACTTTTCAATATGATTGTGGGTATCAATTTCAACATATATAGTGGGGTATGGGTGCAACATAACTAACTCATATCATTGCACACTTCTCAGAGTTTTCCACCCAGAATTCTAGACTGTTTTATCTATTCCCTTCATCTCCTTTGCCTCAGCTACAACTCTTCACTGGCAAGTACTTAAATGAAAATGAATGGAGCAATGAATGGGGGGTTCATTATTCTACATATCATGTTTTTTGGTATTAGACTTGTACATACTAAATGCACAAGTGGCCTCTAATTTCCTTAACCAAGTATATTTCTGTCTCTGTCTCTGTCTCTGTCTCTGTCTCTGTCTCTGTCTCTCTCTCTCTCTCTCTCTCTCTCTCTCGTGTAAATTCACCCATGCTTTCATGTATGTGGGTTCACATGACCATGGGAATGACATAAATGTGGACGCCCAATGTGGATGTCAGTGATCACCGTCTATCACTCAATTATCTCATTTAATGATGCAAGGTCTCTTAGTTAAACCTAGAGCTTGGCCAGTCAGAACAAACTAGTGTTCCCAGATAGTTTACTGTTGGAATCTATTTTCTCCACCTTCAGAAGATTAATGTACAGGTAGACCGCCCTACCCACCCATCATTTACATGAATTATGATGATCTGAATGCTGATCCTTAAGATTGTATGACAACAGCTATAACCACTTAGCAGTCTCCCAGCCATATCTAGTCTTCTCGAATCTTCACATTGCCACAGGGTGACAAAAGGCAGTCAGTCTTACTGAAACGAGTTGGGAGTATACGTAAAGGATCCAAGGATCTGAATTACTTCCATGCAGCTATTCCCTCACTTCGCAGCTCTCTGCCCCTGGAGGCCACCACCTGGGACTCTGCAGGAGCGTGTGCTTAATGGAGGCACTTGCACTGTAGTTCTGAAGAGCATCACTTTCTTTATTCTCTCATCACTAAGTCAGAATCTACTCTCTCACTCTTTTCTGTATTGATACATTGTCTTCTCCGATATTGAAATGTCTGCTTCACTTGTCAAAGTCCTATGAGGAGAAAGTGGATTTATGTGACTGGAGAGATGGCTCAACAGTTAAGAGTGCTTCATGTTCTTGTCATGTACTCACCTTCAGTTTATGGCACCAACATTAGGCAGCTCGTGGATGTCTGAAACTCTAGCTCAAGAGGATCTAACAACCTCCCCTGGATTCCACTGGCACCCAAACTCACCTCCGTGTTGGATCATTCAAATATACATTTATACACATGACTGAACATAAAATGTAAAAAAATAGAAAAGAAAAGAAAAAAGAAAAACAAGGACCAACTAGTTTAATTACAGAATATTCCAAACAGGCTTAGCTGTTTAAGAGTATGTATGAAGAAGAAATACATTCTGGCTCTGATCAATTGATAGTCTTCACTTATTAATAAATCTCATACCAGAAAGGGGATTTGACCATAAACTATGCCTCAATTTTCAATTGTGTCAGTGTAGACAACATGCTTATATTCTTTTTTTTCTGATTTACGTTTATTTTATTATCACTTATTTATTTTTTTATTAACTTGAGTGTTTCTTATATACATTTCGAGTGTTATTCCCTTTCCCGGTTTCCGGGCAAACATCCCCCTAATCCCTCCCCCTCCCCTTCTTTATGGGTGTTCCCCTCCCCATCCTCCCCCCATTGCCGCCCTCCCCCCAACAATCAAGTTCACTGGGGGTTCAGTCTTAGCAGGACCCAGGGCTTCCCCTTCCACTGGTGATCTTACTAGAATATTCATTGCTACCTATGAGGTCAGAGTCCAGGATCAGTCCATGTATACTCCTTAGGTAGTGGCTTAGTCCCTGGAAGCTCTAGTTGCTTGGCATTGTTGTTCATAAGGGGTCTCGAGCTCCTTCAAGCTCTTCAAGTTCTTTCTCTGATTCCTTCAACGGGGGTCCCGTTCTCAGTTCAGTGGTTTGCTGCTGGCATTCGTCTCTGTATTTGCTGTATTCTGGCTGTGTCTCTCAGGAGCGATCTACATCCGGCTCCTGTCAGCCTGCACTTCTTTGCTTCATCCATCTTGTCTAATTGGATGGCTGTATATGTATGGGCCATGCTTATATTCTTTATTCATACTATCTATGATTCTAAGATAGCATATGGAAAACTTCAGTCACCCACCAGTTTCTCTAAGCAGCTTAGCTTATCCATGGTGTACAGTGGCATTTTCACTATATCTATCAGTTCAGAGGCAGCCTTTCAGGTCAGACATTTCCACGATTTGCATTTATCACTAGTCGCAAACTGTCAACCTGAGTTTGTTGTCTTTCTGTGGCTATGAACTTTCATACATGGCCAGTGTTCTTGAAATAATTGTGTCCGTTTAAGCTGTCTACCATGATTAAATCCACCATTCTTCTCCCAAGAACTTGTCAAATATCTAATTCAATGGTGGCCTCACTTCCAATTCTTAGCATGATTATAAATGTATTATCTTTAAACCCTCTTATTTTCCTGTCAGATAAATTTGTAGAGGAAAAGAAATCAAATTTGTACACATTTTGCATCTTAAAATGCTGCATACAATATTTGAGGCAAGCCAACTGATGTGTTTACTAAGTGCTTATAAATAACTCTTTTATCTAAGGATCAGTGTGTAGGTGATGCTTCCTGCCTCAAGTTTCTTTGTCTTCATAGGCAGCCAAATTTATATGACTGTACTATAAAACATAAAGTCATAAAATCTGGCTTAAAATAGAAAATTGTTCAATACCCTTAACAGTGTAATTCACTCAACTTTCCTCACACTAACTGCATCATCACATTTTAAATATAAACCAGTCTATTTCAGAATGTTTTACACCATTTATATTTTTGTCTTATGTTGTATTACATTGATTCAATTACTGCAGGTTTGTAGTGCACATGCCATGGTTCAGACTGCTTGGATTAATGCTTCAATATCTTTCTCATAGGTAACTTTCCTAGAATTCTTCCACGGGGAGTATTCTCAGTCAGTGGCTACAGGGATCAGTGCTATTGCACCACTACCTGACACCAGTTTGTCTTCCTCGGTCATCACTCTCTATTGCCAACTTGGTCACTGTCATTTCTCTCTCTAGAATGTTATAACTTTCTGTTTCTTCCCAGATACTTAAAGAATACATATCTCCCCAAGATACTGAAAGAATACACAGAGAAAATGAAGATTCATCACAGAAGCATCTTTGTTTAAAAAGAGTTCAACCTTTAGAATAAAGAAAAAAGAGTGCCCTAAATATTTCCAGATGTTGTGGTTCTACTGTTGGATTCACTGAGTTATGAGTAAGCAAAGAGCACTAGAGATCATTAAACACATAATATACTTCAATCAGTGCACTGACTGTAATTGACAGCTCCTCTGAGCCACATCATCTAGAAGTCTCTGGGCCTTTCCCTCTATTTGTGCAAACAGAATTTTTATGAACTGAAAACCTGAGAATGAATGGTGGGCAGAAGCAGCATTCAACTGGAAATGATGAGTGCACAATCATTAAACTAGAGTTTTTAATCATCATTTGAGGAAAAATATAAGGCAGTTGTGCCTGGATTCTGGGCTTATTGTTTGCTTGCTGTCCATGGAAATAGCTTGTTTTTCTTACCATTGGTACTCAGAATTTCCGAGGCCAGATATTTGTACACTCTAATCCTTGCATCAGTTTTAAACTAGTTCTCTATACTGAAATTCCCATGTTATAACTATCTTATTTTTTTAAATAGGAGGAAAAAGCTAATAAGATTTTAACATGTGATGAATAAATTGATAAATTTCCATTCTGATAAATCTAAAGTATCAAAATCAGGGTGGAAAGACTGCTTAGCCATTAAGGATACTTAGTATTCTTCCAGAAGACACAAGTTTAGAGGATGCTTGGGATGTTGTTATCTGAATGAAAATCCTAATAGCAGTAGACTTCCACCCACACAGCTTGCCTATGGCTTTAGCCTCCATATACAGCAGTGATTATTTGTACAGCAAGGTCTAGCTTTCCTCAAAAAATAGGGAAAGACCATCCTGATGTTTCCACTCAATCTCAAGATATGCACACAACATGCATAAAGATCTAGAAGATTAATGAACTAGAACATAATGGGGAAGGCTCTATGTCCATGCCTACTTCTAAGAAACTGGTATATCTCTGACTCTTGCCTGTTTTGGGAATTCTTCTCCTCCTGTTTGTGTTTCCTTGTCTGGTGTAGATATGAGAACTTTTGCCTTGTCTTATTGTATCTTGTATTGTCCTACTTATCTGCAGTGTCTTAAATGTATGCTGTTTTCTAAAAGTTAAAGAGAGGGTGAATAGACTTTGGAAGAAGGGAAAGATGGGAGAACTTGGAGGAGTACAGGGAGGGGAGAGTGTAGTCGGGATGTGTTGTATGAAAAAAAGGCACTATTTTATTTCCCTTTTTCCCTTTTTGCCACAGTATTCCTCTGTGGACTCGAAGACACTCAGTAGACCAGGCTAGCCTCAAACTCACAGATTTGCCTATCTCTGATTGCCTCTGTCTCCCAAGTGCTGGGATTGATGGCCTATATCGCATTCTACATGATTTTTGTTTTGAGACAGACAGACAGACAAACAGACAGAAGACATCTAGTGGATAAGAGAGGCAGGTAGCTCTTATCAACTTTCTTTCAAAGGACTGAAATTTCTCAAGTAAACATGTGAGGGGTAATCTTGGTTGTCATCTTGATTGAGTTTGCAATCAACTAAGAAGCAAACATCTGGCAAGATGAACAAAAGCAGTATTTCCAAAGAGCCTCGACTGAGGGGAGAGAATCTCTCCTTTGGTATCATCTTATAGCAGTTCAGGTATATGGAAGATCAAGGGAAATCTATTGGGTGTTTTTGGTTAGGTTTGGTTTGGTTTGGTTTGGTTTGGTTTGGTTTGGTTTTGAATATTTTTTCTCACTTTCACTCCTTGTTGGTGAGTGCATCTATACTGTTGTCGCCACTACACTATGCTGACATTCTGACATCAGAATATAGATTTTTGACCTTGAAATGTAGAATAAAGAACATTGGCTGTCCAGAAATCCCATAAGACTTCAATGAGAAACTGGAACTCTTAAGAAATCTACCCTGGAAGAAAAAATAAATGCTAGGTCCTCAGCATCTCAAACGTGAACTGGGACTATCTAGACTACATCATTATAAATAACATGATAAACATCTATTTGAAGTGTTCTTTCTATCAGTTCTCTTTTTATAATGCACCCTAAATAATATAGTCAGAAAGGCTACCATAGCTTTTTCCTACCACATATATACAATGAGAAGTAAATATTAGAAAACCCATTATTTTCCTTTCTTCTGGTCAAGTCTTAATCATCCTAGATCATGGTTAGAAAGTTGATAAGAAAAATTCAGGCATTCCAAGAATATTCTGTATGGAAGAGAACAAAATTCTACTTTTCTTTAAAATTTTTCTTATGGCAGAATGTGCTTTAGGAAATAAAGCCTAGCATATTAGACAGAATAAGACCAGGAAATCTACCGTGTGATTATATTTTTTTTGAAATAACATGGAAGCTTCAACCATGATTGCTCAACAATATGGCCACTAAAATAAGACTTGAACAAGGACCCCTCTAATAGACACTCTAATGTGGAAAAGGGAAGTCTCCCAGAGCCCAGCCCTAGCAGAGAACAACAGGCAACTAAGAAATGCTGAGAGATCAATAATTAACCTTCTCCAATGTTAGGTCCCCTAATTGGTACTCCTATACCAAATGGTCAGCCTGGAAATTATATACATATGAGCAGCACTAAACAGATTCATCATGTTATATGTATATACACAAAGCATCAGAGAAAAAGAGGACAGGAATCTGAGAAGGAATAAGGTAGAAGATATGGGAGGAGTAGACAGAAGAAATGGTGTGATTATATTTAATTACAAAAAATAATTTTGACGAACACACACCTCACAAGCAACATGAAGAACTCAAGAAATGACAACCCAGCCAGAGTCTATGACTTCTGTCTTTGCACAGCTGTTGGTTCTCTCTGGTCTACAAGAGGCTCGCACTTCATGCCTTAGAACTGTGGTTCTTCTTATATAATACTTCCTTTGGAATCTTTTGAATATCTGGGGAATCCTTGTCATTTTTACAATGAACTAGTATTTTGGACCCTCAAAATAAGTATAGATGAACAATACTCTGAGCTAATCAACTTATACTTGAAATCCAAAAGATCTGAAAAGATTGCTGAGATTGGCTGCCACTCTTTCCTTCTTTTTTGTCTTGTTTGATCTCTGGTGAATATCACTGAGTACAGAATAGAAAGCTTGAGTAAATGGACAGGGTCAGTGAGAGAATTCCTAGGATGAACTACAGGAGACTTTGTTCATTCTTTTTATATAAAATCAGACACTTTTCTGTGATGAACCTTCTTAACTTTTCTCCCATTCTATACATTTATTTTATTATTATTATTATTATTTTTATTAACTTGAGTATTTCTTATATACATTTCAAGTGTTATTCCCTTTCCCGGTTTCCGGACAAACATCCCCCTCCCCCCTCCCCTTCCTTATGGGTGTCCCCCTCCCAACCCTCCCTCCATTGCCGCCCTCCCCCCATAGTCTAGTTCACTGGGGGTTCAGTCTTAGCAGGACCCAGGGCTTCCCCTTCCACTGGTGCTCTTACTAGGATATTCATTGCTACCTATGGGGTCGGAGTCCAGGGTCAGTCCATGTATACAATTTAGGTAGTGGCTTAGTCCCTGGAAGCTCTGGTTGCTTGACATTGTTGTACTTTTGGGGTCTCGAGCCCCTTCAAGCTCTTCCAGTTCTTTCTCTGATTCCTTCAACGGGGGACCTATTCTCAGTTCAGTGGTTTGTTGCTGGCATTCGCCTCTGTATTTGCTGTATTCTGGCTGTGTCTCTCAGGAGCGATCTACATCCGGCTCCTGTCGGTCTGCACTTCTTTGCTTCATCCATCTTGTCCAATTGGGTGGCTGTATATGTATGGGCCACCTGTGGGGCAGGCTCTGAATGGGTGTTCCTTCAGTCTCTGTTTTAATCTTTGCCTCTCCCTTCCCAGCCAAGGGTATTCTTTTTCCTCATTTAAAGAAGGAGTGAAGCATTCACATTTTGATCATCCGTCTTGAGTTTCGTTTGTTCTAGGGATCTAGGGTAATTCAAGCATTTGGGCTAATAGCCACTTATCAATGAGTGCATACCATGTATGTCTTTCTGTGATTGGGTTAGCTCACTCAGGATGATATTTTCCAGTTCCAACCATTTGCCTACGAATTTCATAAAGTCGTTGTTTTTGATAGCTGAGTAATATTCCATTGTGTAGATGTACCACATTTTCTGTATCCATTCCTCTGTTGAAGGGCATCTGGGTTCTTTCCAGCTTCTGGCTATTATAAATAAGGCTGCGATGAACATAGTGGAGCACGTGTCTCTTTTATATGTTGAGGCATCTTTTGGGTATATGCCCAAGAGAGGTATAGCTGGATCCTCAGGCATTTCAATGTCCAATTTTCTGAGGAACCTCCAGACTGATTTCCAGAATGGTTTTACCAGTCTGCAATCCCACCAACAATGGAGGAGTGTTCCTCTTTCTCCACATCCTCGCCAGCATCTACTGTCACCTGAGTTTTTGATCTTAGCCATTCTCACTGGTGTGAGGTGAAATCTCAGGGTTGTTTTGATTTGCATTTCCCTTATGACTAAAGATGTTGAACATTTCTTTAGGTGTTTCTCAGCCATTCGGCATTCCTCAGCTGTGAATTCTTTGTTTAGCTCTGAACCCCATTTTTTAATAGGGTTATTTGTTTCCCTGCGGTCTAACTTCTTGAGTTCTTTGTATATTTTGGATATAAGGCCTCTATCTGTTGTAGGATTGGTAAAGATCTTTTCCCAATCTGTTGGTTGCCGTTTTGTCCTAACCACAGTGTCCTTTGCCTTACAGAAGCTTTGCAGTTTTATGAGATCCCATTTGTCGATTCTTGATCTTAGAGCATAAGCCATTGGTGTTTTGTTCAGGAAATTTTTTCCAGTGCCCATGTGTTCCAGATGCTTCCCTAGTTTTTTTTCTATTAGTTTGAGTGTGTCTGGTTTGATGTGGAGGTCCTTGATCCACTTGGACTTAAGCTTTGTACAGGGTGATAAGCATGGGTCGATCTGCATTCTTCTACATGTTGCCCTCCAGTTGAACCAGCACCATTTGCTGAAAATGCTATCTTTTTTCCATTGGATGGTTTTGGCTCCTTTGTCAAAAATCAAGTGACCATAGGTGTGTGGGTTCATTTCTGGGTCTTCAATTCTATTCCATTGGTCTATCTGTCTGTCTCTGTACCAATACCATGCAGTTTTTATCACTATTGCTCTGTAATACTGCTTGAGTTCAGGGATAGTGATTCCCCCTGAAGTCCTTTTATTGTTGAGGATAGCTTTAGCTATCCTGGGTTTTTTGTTATTCCAGATGAATTTGCAAATTGTTCTGTCTAACTCTTTGAAGAATTGGATTGGTATTTTGATGGGGATTGCATTGAATCTGTAGATTGCTTTTGGTAAAATGGCCATTTTTACTAAATTAATCCCGCCAATCCATGAGCATGGGAGATCTTTCCATCTTCTAAGGTCTTCTTCAATTTCTTTCCTCAATGTCTTGAAGTTCTTATTGTACAGATCTTTTACTTGCTTGGTTAAAGTCACACTGAGGTACTTTATATTATTTGGGTCTATTATGAAGGGTGTCGTTTCCCTAATTTCTTTCTCGGCTTGTTTCTCTTTTGTATAGAGGAAGGCAACTGATTTATTTGAGTTAATTTTATACCCAGCCACTTTGCTGAAGTTGTTTATCAGCTTTAGTAGTTCTCTGGTGGAACTTTTGGGATCACTTAAATATACTATCATATCATCTGCAAATAGTGATATTTTGACCTCTTCTTTTCCGATCTGTATCCCTTTGATCTCCTTTTGTTGTCTGCTTGCTCTGGCTAGAACTTCAAGAACTATATTGAATAAGTAGGGAGAGAGTGGGCAGCCTTGTCTAGTCCCTGATTGTAGTGGGATTGCTTCAAGTTTCTCTCCACTTAGTTTAATGTTAGCAACTGGTTTGCTGTATATGGCTTTTACTATGTTTAGGTATGGGCCTTGAATTCCTATTCTTTCCAGGACTTTTATCATGAAGGGGTGTTGAATTTTGTCAAATGCTTTCTCAGCATCTAATGAAATGATCATATGGTTCTGTTCTTTCAGTTTGTTTATATAATGGATCACGTTGATGGTTTTCCGTATATTAAACCATCCCTGCATGCCTGGGATGAAGCCTACTTGATCATGGTGGATGATTGTTTTGATGTGCTCTTGAATTCGGTTTGCCAGAATTTTATTGAGTATTTTTGCGTCGATATTCATAAGGGAAATTGGTCTGAAGTTCTCTTTCTTTGTTGTGTCTTTGTGTGGTTTAGGTATAAGAGTAATTGTGGCTTCGTAGAAGGAATTCGGTAGGGCTCCATCTGTTTCAATTTTGTGGAATAGTTTGGATAATATTGGTATGAGGTCTTCTATGAAGGTTTGATAGAATTCTGCACTAAACCTGTCTGGACCTGGGCTCTTTTTGGTTGGGAGACCTTTAATGACTGCTTCTATTTCCTTAGGAGTTATGGGGTTGTTTAACTGGTTTATCTGTTCCTGATTTAACTTCGATACCTGGTATCTGTCTAGGAAATTATCCATTTCCTGAAGATTTTCAAATTTTGTTGAATATAGGTTTTTATAGTAAGATCTGATGATTTTTTGAATTTCCTCTGAATCTGTTGTTATGTCTCCCTTTTCATTTCTGATTTTGTTAATTTGGACGCACTCTCTGTGTCCTCTCGTTAGTCTGGCTAAGGGTTTATCTACTTGTTGATTTTCTCAAAGAACCAACTTTTGGTTCTGTTGATTCTTTCTATGGTCCTTTTTGTTTCTACTTGGTTGATTTCAGCTCTGAGTTTGATTATTTCCTGCCTTCTACTCCTCCTGGGTGTATTTGCTTCTTTTTGTTCTAGAGCTTTTAGGTGTGCTGTCAAGCTGCTGACATATGCTCTTTCCTGTTTCTTTCTGCAGGCACTCAGCGCTATGAGTTTTCCTCTTAGCACAGCTTTCATTGTGTCCCATAAGTTTGAGTATGTTGTATCTTCATTTTCATTAAATTCTAAAAAGTTTTTAATTTCTTTCTTTATTTCTTCCTTGACCAGGTTATCATTGAGTAGAGCATTGTTCAATTTCCACGTATATGTGGGCATTCTTCCCTTACTGTTATTGAAGACCAGTTTTAGGCCGTGGTGGTCTGATAGCACGCATGGGATTATTTCTATCTTTCTGTACCTGTTGAGGCCCGTTTTTTGACCAATTATATGGTCAATTTTGGAGAAAGTACCATGAGGAGCTGAGAAGAAGGTATATCCTTTTGCTTTAGGATAGAATGTTCTATAAATATCCGTTAAGTCCATTTGGCTCATGACTTCTCTTAGTCTGTCGACATCACTGTTTAATTTCTGTTTCCATGATCTGTCCATTGATGAGAGTGGTGTGTTGAAATCTCCCACTATTATTGTGTGAGGAGCAATGTGTGCTTTGAGCTTTAGTAATGTTTCTTTTACGTATGTAGGTGCCCTTGTATTTGGGGCATAGATATTTAGGATTGAGAGTTCATCTTGGTGGATTTTTCCTTTGATGAATATGAAGTGTCCTTCCTTATCTTTTTTGATGACTTTTAGTTGGAAATTGATTTTATTTGATATTAGAATGGCTACTCCAGCTTGCTTCTTCTGACCATTTGCTTGGAAAGTTGTTTTCCAGCCTTTCACTCTGAGGTAGTATCTGTCTTTGTCTCTGAGGTGTGTTTCCTGTAGGCAGCAGAATGCAGGGTCCTCGTTGTGTATCCAGTTTGTTAATCTATGTCTTTTTATTGGGGAGTTGAGGCCATTGATATTGAGATATATTAAGGAATAGTGATTATTGCTTCCCGTTATATTCATATTTGGATGTGAGGTTATGTTTGTGTGCTTTCATTCTCTTTGTTTTGTTGCCAAGACGATTAGTTTCTTGCTTCTCCTAGGGTATAGCTTGCCTCCTTATGTTGGGCTTTACCATTTATTATCCTTTGTAGTGCTGGATTTGTAGAAAGATATTGTGTAAATTTGGTTTTGTCATGGAATATCTTGGTTTCTCCATCAATGTTAATTGAGAGTTTTGCTGGATACAATAACCTGGGCTGGCATTTGTGTTCTCTTAGGGTCTGTATGACATCAGTCCAGGATCTTCTGGCCTTCATAGTTTCTGGCGAGAAGTCTGGTGTGATTCTGATAGGTCTCCCTTTATATGTTACTTGACCTTTTTCCCTTACTGCTTTTAATATTCTTTCTTTATTTTGTGCGTTTGGTGTTTTGACAATTATGTGACAGGAGGTGTTTCTTTTCTGGTCCAATCTATTTGGAGTTCTGTAGGCTTCTTGTATGCCTATGGGTATCTCTTTTTTTAGGTTATGGAAGTTTTCTTCTATGATTTTGTTGAAGATATTTACTGGTCCTTTGAGCTGGGAGTCTTCACTCTCTTCTATACCTATTATCCTTAGGTTTGATCTTCTCATTGAGACCTGGATTTCCTGTATGTTTTGGACCAGTAGCTTTTTCCGCTTTACATTATCTTTGACAGTTGAGTCAATGATTTCTATGGAATCTTCTGCTCCTGAGATTCTCTCTTCCATCTCTTGTATTCTGTTGGTGAAGCTTGTATCTACAGCTCCTTGTCTCTTCTTTTGGTTTTCTATATCCAGGGTTGTTTCCATGTGTTCTTTCTTGATTGCTTCTATTTCCATTTTTAATTCCTTCAACTGTTTGATTGTGTTTTCCTGGAATTCTTTCAGGGATTTTTGTGTCTCCTCACTATGGGCTTCTACTTGTTTATTTATATTTTCCTGGAATTCTTTCATGGATTTTTGTGTCTCCTCTCTATGGGCTTCTACTTGTTTATTTATGTTTTCCTGGAATTCTTTCAGGGATTTTTGCGATTCTTTCAGGCATTTTTGCGATTCCTCTCTGTTGGCTTCTACTTGTTCTCTAAGGGAGTTCTTCACGTCTTTCTTGAAGTCCTCCAGCATCATGATCAAAAATGATTTTGGAACTAGATCTTGCTTTTCTGGTGTGTTTGGATATTCCATGTTTGTTTTGATGGGAGAATTGGGCTCCGATGGTGCCATGTAGTCTTGGTTTCTGTTGCTTGGGTTCCTGCGCTTGCCTCTCGCCATCAGATTATCTCTAGTGTTACTTTGTTCTGCTATTTCTGACAGTGGCTAGACTGTCCTATAAGCCTGTGTCAGGAGTGCTGTAGACCTGTTTTCCTCTCTTTCAGTCAGTTATGGGGACAGAGTGTTCTGCTTCCCGGCGTGTGGTTTTTCCTCTCTACAGGTCTTCAGCTGTTCCTGTGGGCCTGTGTCTTGAGTTCACCAGGCAGCTTTCTTGCAGCAGAAAAGTTGGTCTTACCTGTGGTCCCGGGGCTCAAGTTCGCTCGTGGGGTGCTGCCCACGGGCTCTCTGCAGCGGCAGCAACCAGGAAGACCTGTGCCGCCCCTTCCGGGAGCTTCAGTGCACCAGGGTTCCAGATGGTCTTTGGCTTTTTCCTCTGGCGTCTGAGATGTGTGTGCAGAGAGCAGTCTCCTCTGGTTTCCCAGGCTTGTCTGCCTCTCTGAAGGTTCAGTTCTCCCTCCCACGGGATTTGGGTGCAGAGAACTGTTTATCCGGTCTGTTTCCTTCTGGTTCTGGTGGTGTCTCAGGCACAGGGGTCCTGCCGCTCCTGGGCCCTCCCCCACGGGAGCCCAGAGGCCTTATACAGTTTCCTCTTGGGCCAGGGATGTGGGCAGGGGTGAGCAGTGTTGGTGGTCTCTTCCGCTCTGCAGCCTCAGGAGTGCCCACCTGACCAGGCGGTTGGGTCTCTCCGCATTTATTAAATAACAGATGGATCTGTTGCTTTTTCTCATTCCTCCTCAGTTACCCCATCTATTAATGAAAAAATCACACACCTTTAATATGGTCGTTGAATATATTAAATGAAGATGACATTGACCAAGACACTATGTCTGAACTTACACGCTCATTTAGTTATATTCATCTGTCATATCCAATGTGAAAACACTGATACTTTATTATAACAGCAAATGTTATTAACTAAGGTATTTAACTATGACATGGGTATGTGGCAGTGCATGTTCTTATTGACTGTCTGAAAGTCTCTTTTTATTTATATTACTACATCTTGATTGGATTATTTGTTTCTTTATTGTTTATATTTAGGAGTTCTGTATATATTCTAAATTTTAACACCTATTAGGTGAATTTATGGCAATTATTTTCTCCTATTCTATATGGCCTGTATCAAAATAAGCCTG